>NC_066583.1:536752986-537052986 GCF_024323335.1 Lathyrus oleraceus | reverse complement strand
TTTATTTCTAAATATTTTGATTTTTTTTTGTTATAAATCTTTTGTTTTGGAAATGGTGTGTGTGAATGAGATATGTATAGCTGAGATAAAGGTGTAAGAGAGGGGTTGGTGGAATAGGTTTGAGGAATGTTTCATTACTTATATAAGGGTTATTGGGATAATTTGGAGGAATATTCAATAAGTGAGTGGCTGGATGAGTGGTGGTATGATCCTTCTTCCATTTTATAATGGTGGACTAAGTTGATTATTTTACACCGATTAAAAAAAAAAAATTAAAATAATACGCCTTCCGTCTCAAAATAAAAGTCTTTTAAAATTGTTGTATATAGATAAAGAAAATTAATGATTGAATAATTAAATGTAACATCTTTATAAAACTTCCTTTAATTACTATTGATTGTCATAAAGGCATAGTGTGATGTAATATCTTGAAAGTTGTGTAGACAATATTTGATTTTAATTTTGGGATAAATTTTTTTGGTTGAAAATAGTCTTATTTTATGATAAATGGAGTATTAATTAGAGAGTAAAATTGGAAAAGATGCATTAAAAATTTTAATGAATTATTTATTTTAGAATATTTTTTTATTTCAAATGATTTGAGTGCATGAATAAAAGCATCAATTAATAGATTGTTAAACCTATGGCTAAAAACATAAAGAAAACCTAAATAAAAGTAAAAGTTAACATTTACTATCTTAATATAAAATTTTCAAGGCATCGTAGAGTTACATTTGGTACTATCTTAAGAATTTAAGAAACTTTTAAAATACAATACTAACTAATATATTAAAATATTAATAAAAATATCTACTTATATATTAAAATATTAATTAAAATATCTAACTGATAGAAAGTTAAGCTTAAATTGTTAGAAATATAAAAAAATAAATTAAAAGATAATATTTGATTTCATTAATTGATTATCAAAATAACACATTACACTTAATATATAGAATTTTAAATACATCATAGCCATCTATATGGCACAATTCTAAAGATTTAAAAAAAATTTAAAATATAATATTCCCTTCGTTTGGTATTATAAATCGTTTTTAACTTTTCATACGTATTAAGAAATATAATAATTATGGTATGAAAAAAAATTTAAAAGAGTTTTACAAAATTGTCCTTTAATAATGATATCGAAAACACAAATAATATAATTAAAATAAGAGAGAATAATAAATATTTAAGAATATAATAGAAAAAATAACATTGATAATTCATTAATATTAAGATACGAAAATAACCATATTTTCAAATAGATGCGCGAGTTGATCTGGCGCATCCATTTAATATTAAGAGGATGCGTCAACTCCCTTGACGCATTCTTCTAAAGTTGCATGAAGGCGTCAGGGTTGCTGACGCATGTGTCTATGCATTGGTGTATGCGCCAATGCATCTGGTGCATACACCTTAATTCTTTTTTTAATTGTCAAACACACATTGCATGCATGCGTCAGATGCATGGGCGCATGTGGTTAAAGACACATCCATGCGCCAGATGCATGGGTGCATGTGGCTAAAGACACATGCATGCACTAACAACCCTGACGCATCCATACAATGGTCTAGAAGCTGGCGCCAAGGGAGCTGACGCATCCTCTAAATATTAAATGGATGTGCCCGATCAATTGGCGCATCTATTTGAAAAGGTGATTATTTTTCGTATTTTTTTTGAAAAAAATGATTATTTCAATATTTAATTTGAAAAATATGATTATTTTAAAAAAAATCTCAAACTAGTCTCTGCTTATGTGACAAAGTATCACAAAACTTTCACAGTGACTTGATGGTAATATTACAAAATATATGATTGAACTTCAACTCTATATTTGTAAAACAAACTAAAATTTATGTGGCATCCTCATAAAACATTTTAAATGAATTGTTTGAGGGTAATTTTATTGAGTGTATACCAATTTTAATATAAATTGGATTAAGACGCGATGCGTGGTTGTATTATTTTTGTTAAATTTATATGTATATTGTCAAACATTAGTTATATAATAAATAAGAGTTTTTCAAATGTTAATTATTTTAATAATTTTTGTAAGAAACGTAATTGTTTTAATTTATTATGAATGGTATTGTAAAATATTTATGTGATTTTGTTTTTGAAATATGAGACTTCATTATAAAACATTATCTTAACTATTATATTTACTATAATTATTATTTTTTAAAATGAACAAACTATAAACTTAATTTTTTTATATGTGAAAAATCAACAATCTTATTGTTTGTTTTTAGTTTATTTATCTGACATGATATGAATAATATAGAATTGAAAAAGATGCATTGAAATTTAAAATAAATTATTTATTTTAGGATACTCTTTTATTTCAAATGATTTGAGTGCATGAATAAAAGCATCAATGAATAGATTGTTAAACCTAAATGGCTAAAAACATAAAGAAAACCTAAATAAAACTAAAAGTTAACATTTAATTTCTTGATTAATTCCAAAAGAATATTACACTTAATATAAAATTCTTAATGCATCGTAGAGTTACATTTGGTATTATCTTAAGAACTTAAGAAACTTTTAAAATACAATACTAACTAATATATTAAAATATTAATAAAAATATCTACTAATATATTAAAATATTAATTAAAATATCTAATTGATAGAAATTTAAAATTAAATTGTTAGAAATATAAAGAAAAATTAAATAAAGTTAAATAAAATTAAAAGATAACACTTGATTTCATTAATTGATTATCAAATAACACATTACACTTAATATCTAGAATTCTAAATACATCATAGCTATCTATGTCGCACAATTCTAAAGATTTAAAAAATAATAATAATAATATTCCCTTTGTTTTGTATTATAAGTCGTTTTTAACTTTTCACATGTATTGAGAAATATAATAATTATGGTATAAAAAAGAGAAATTAAAAAGAGTTTTACAAAAAAAAATCTTTATTAATGATATTGGAAATACAAATAATATAATTGAAATAAGAGAGAATAATAAATATTTAAGAATATAATAGGAAAAATAACATTGATAATTCATTGATATTATAGACTTATATTATAGTACAAAATATTTTTCCAAAGCAACTTATAATAAAAAATGAAGGTAGTATTAATTAATATATGCAATTATTAATTAAAATATCTAATTAATCTTTAATAAACACTCTCAATCATTTTACATAAATCTATGTTTTGACTTTTCTTTTGTGGCCTACATAATTGTTATAAATATAATCATTATTCATGAATATGTTTTGACTTTTCTTTTGTTTCTATGTTGTTTTTTTTATATAGTTTTTTTCATATTTGCATTTTTCAAATTTAAAAATATTTAATTTATTAAAAATTTAAAAATGATAAGTATCGATGACAATTTTAATATACTTTTCATTTGATATGATTATTGTTCATTACTTTTGATATTACATATTTACTTACAATTGCGTCTAAATAAATTATATACCAATTAAAATTAATAGACTCGTGCGGATATATGGATCTTCTACTAGTTATTCAAACCTATTCAAACCATGGAAAAAAAATGCCCCCAATCTATCACCTCGGTTTAGAGTCAGTCATGATGGAAAGTTATGTTTTTCGCCCTAGATTAAATACCAACCGTGGAAAAAAAGTTACGACATTTTTAAAATGTCAAAATTCTGTTGCTAGGTATCAATATATGACTATGAAGCTTTTCATTCCGATTGGGTATATTTTTCACTTTGATCATTATCCCGAGATAAAAAATTGTGTATTCTTTATCACACCATTCATTACCTTAAACAACCAACAATGTTGAATTCCTCCTCTTGACCGACAAAATAGATATTTTTTTTTGTAGTTGTTTAAATAGCAATTAGTTTTTTCTTATACATCATATTGGTTCAAATTATTTAAAATTTGATCTTTTAATTCTACATATTGTACATGTTCCTTCATTTAAATTCAATATTTTATTCATTAGCAAATGTCACGTGATACTAACTCTTGTGTCATTTTTATTTTCACTTAGTATTTTTACAAGACAATATGATAAAGAAGATTTTTGTGATAGGTGAAGAACATTTTGGCATTTTTCTCGTGAACCACTCTCCTACATCATTTTCCTCCACTGTCTCATTTGGCTGCTTTTGGAATCATATCTTATAGTGATCTTACCGGTGAAAAACTTTCTGACTTTCCCATGGACCAAGATTTGAAATTATCTCCATTTGAAGCGCCCTTTTAAATCATCTCGCACGTGTAATACAATCGTATTATTTTATTTTTTTACAATTATGAGTTATGATTCCAATCTTTCTCTATAAGGCTATTATGATTCAAATTGGAAAAGACACTGAAAGTATAGCCCGAGAAGATTTCGGAAGTGTTGTCCGAATTCTGTCCTGATTTGTCGCTAGAATTCTCGTCGAAGTTGCTGCTGAAATTCTTACCGGAGTTTTCATTGAAATTCTTGTTGGAGTTGTGGTCGGAGAAGATACCATAATTGTTGTCAGTAGTCAAAAATGTCGCCATAGAAATCTTTTTCGTCACTTTTTCTTCGGTTTAATTTTCTATAATAACTAAATAACTAAAATACAATCTAAACAAGTTTGTTACCTGAGTTCAGGATGACCAAAATAATGCATAAAATTGCAAAGATATTCTTGATGCTAGTAGTCATTTTGGAAGCTTGACGCACATTGATTTGCTATCGGTTATTTACGGTGTGGCAGAGGGAAAAAATGCGAGAGAATAAAATAGAATATTTAATGTAATTTTATTGATTATAAGAGTATACACTAAATTCTATATAAATGCATTTACTTATTTTGGAAAATTTACAAGTTAATAGAAAAACTCGTAAAATAAGTTTTTTTTTTGTTTCTAGATATTTGAAACAAATAAGTATTATGTTATTAAGTTCTTTAAAGAAAAACTATATTATTTTTGGTCAATCTTTATATGTGAATTTATATTAGTATATCACTATACACCTAATTTAAATTTTATGGTTTCCAAATATTTAGAAAAAATAAGTATTATGTTTCATAAAATTCAAAGAAATCAAAATATGCCGTTTTTATAAAAAAAAATCATATAATTTCAACTATTTACTTGAATCTTTTTAAAATTTACATTTGTGAAACAAACTACTCTTTATTTATGTGACACCCTCACAAAACATTCAGTGACTTTTTGATGATAATTTTATGAAACATATGAGTGGACTTCAACTCTTATATTTGTAATGCAAACTACATTTTGCTTACCTGAAATCTTCACAAAACATTTTAAGTGAATTATTTTAGGGTAATTTTGTACACCAATTTTTATATAAATACATTTATTTGTTTTTAAAAAATTCACAATTTTAATATGTGAAAAATCAAAATTTTTACTCAAATAATCCAGTTTTTCAAAAAAAAATCTAAAATAACCCAGATTTCAAATAATTTCTCAAAATAACCCACTTTGAAGAACTGATGTCAGATGAATTGGCGTATGTTCTCTAAGTTAAATAGACGGTGTCAATTGGATTACCTTATGCACCTAGTGCTGCCAATCCAATTGGCGCCTATGTATTAGGTTTAAAAGGAGACGTCAAGTGGTCTGACACGTATGTGTGTTGTGTAATTTTTTTGGAAAAAAATGTATATTTTATATAAAAGTTGAAATCGTACTAATTGGTATTAATATTAATATGTGTTTACATACAAATACCAAAAAGACTAATGTCGTTGACCGAGATGACATGACCGACCTCTGGTAGCATATCCCCTAACTACCCGAATGCGTGACCCTAACCTATGTTGATGATTCACTCCAGGTGTTTGAGGATTTTAGGACCCAGGAACATCACCACCACCTGCAAGAGATTCCTTAAGATATTCAGACAATTTCACGTAGTCCTGTGTACACAATGAAGTGCTACCACCATAGTTGAGTTCGTGACCCATGTTAGAGTAATTGGGTTGTGTTTAAGTTATTGGAGGGTGACCGTGACGATTGAAGGGCGACATTAGTGTGAATGATGCTTCGAGGAAAGATTAAAATGGTTTTTGTGGTGTTTGGTAGCCATATGGTTGTTGCATGCTTTGGTTTTGTGATGTTTGGGCTTCTTGGCTATAATAGGAGGAGAGACGGTTGGTGTTAAATGATCGCTGAGTGTTTTGGCTAAGGCAGCTATGGTAGGGTGATGTGTTGGATGCATAGCGATATTGGGTGTCTTGATGATGATCTTCTTATTGGTGGTGATACGGGGTATGCTCATGGTATTGTGGTTGGATGTTTGACATGCTAAGGTCGTAGGTTTGTCTGTTTGTAGGATGATGATTTTGATGGGTAGGGCGTTGTGAGTAACCGGTCTGGAAATATTGTGGGAGGTTAGATGTTGAACATTCTTGTGTGTAAGTTACCTGGCGTGGATCGTATAGGTACATATCCTCTGCGAGGAACTCAAATCCAACTGATATGTACCAAGCCATATAATTACGAGTTGGTTTTTCTTCGGTTGACATCACATCGTCAGTTAAGACATGGTCTTGTCGGTGCTTCTATTTTTGACACTCAGATCTAGCAAAGCTTTAGGGTTAAAGTTCCATTAGTCATTAACTTTTCGTAGATGCCATTCTCCGAGGTTTTTCGGGGGATCTGTGATGTGTTGAATCATATCAAACTGTAATTTAACACGGACACTATGATGCATCCCCATTGTGGTGAACTTTATGATCGGTGTGTATACAGTCTAAATGACTACATCTTGTTAGTTGATTTTATAGTCCTGGTCCAAGTTTAGATATGGACGTCAAATAAATTAAAATGTGAAAATATATTAGATTATAAAATGGGTCATATTATAAACAAATTATTACGAATTAATTCGGTTAATGACAATACATCCGTTGGTCGAAGGTGATCCAAGAGATTGCAATATTGGCTAATACAGTGTCTAGGACATTTGTTGTAACTCATACCACAAACCGACCATGTGCACTAAAAAAGTAAATATATTTTCCGCTTTCAGGTATGTGTCCGTCTAACCAATGAACCAATTCCTTATATAATTGCTCGAAACTATAAATGTTCCTGAAGAGCATCTCAGTTCTTTACCCACAAGCGTCAATTGGATTGGCAACAACATGTGTAGAAGTCATATCAATTGGTGTCTCCTCTTTAAATTTAATGCTAGACGCCAATTCATCTGACACCTATGTGTTGACGTTTTTTTTTTAAAGTTGGGTAGTTTGAGAATTAATCTGAAATGTTGGTTATTTTGGAATTTTTTTTTTAAATTGAATTATTTGAGTAAAAAATTCTGAAAAATCAACAATCTTATTGTTTGTCTTTAGTTCATTTATCCGACATGATATGAAGAATGTAAAATTGAAATAATTTAAAATTATTTTAGAGATATTTTATTGAAAATATATTATAAAATTTCGAATCTTTAATACTTGTAATTAAAAAATAATTGCAAGAAAAATAAAAAATAGTGTCTATAAATTTTAGGAAAATAATATGTATCAAAATTAACAAATAATTGTTTGATTCTCATATTTTTTAGTAGTTATCTTTTATTTAGATATTTAATTTTGAGTTGTTAAAGATGTGTATTTATTCTTAGCGTAAAATAAAATTAAAAGTTTACATATAACTAGTAAAGGACCTGTGCGTTCGCACGGGTCGCGCAAGTGCAATAATTTATTTTTAAAAAATTAAAATATAATATATTTTTTTGTTTATATATATATATATATATATATATATATATATATATATATATATATATATATATATATATATATATATATATATATATATATATATATATATGGTTGGATCAACGTACACAAATTTATTGCATAAGAGTTTTTTTTAATGTATTGGATGTTAAATGATCAATAAATAGGTTCAAAAAATTTCCACAAATAACTTTTTCCAGTTTGGGACATAATAAAGTAAAACATTATTAATTTATAGTAATATAATTTGCTTAATTTTTTTGTATACTATATTAAGGAAATAATCAAAAAATATAATACAAAAATATTTTTACAATTTATTGGTATATTGATATATAATAAACATTCCATTGTTAATGCTATGAATAAACATTCCATTTATCATTGAGAAATAAGTCCAGCAACAAAAATGATTTAACTTCGTACAATTCTTTGGTCCTTAAAAAACTGGGTTTATACAAAACCTGGCCGCAACCTTTTAGGAAGTGATGATTCATTACCCTGTAAAAAACAATTACATCCATATAAACAAATGTTAAAACATAATGTATATTTTATACAACTCATTCAATAAAATTCTAATAATAAACAACGACATTTGTTGATATAACATAACTAATGAAAAACTTACGTTCTATAAGTTTTCAAAAACTTCTTTGAACACGACGTTTGTTGTAGAATTCAATGGATGATTATCCTTGTCATGGATTAATATCTTAAGCCCTTTTTTGCTTTTGACCCTTGATATTGCAACATATAGTTGACCATGACTAAATACACTTCTAGGCAAGTACAATCCAACATAATCCAATGACTGACCTTGAGATTTGTTAATTGTCATAGCATAACATATAGTTATGGGAAATTGCCTTCTAGTCATTTTGGATGGTCACGGAGATTGTGTTGGAGTCATATCCATTCTTGGAATATAGATAACCCCTCCAATATTCTTTCCAGATATAATCTTTGCCTCGATAACATGGTTTGCCAATCTTGTAACTATAAGCCTTATTCCATTGCAGAGACCTTCAGGTTGATCAATGTTTCGAAGCAACATAATAGGGGTCCCAATCTTCAATTTAATCTTGTGGTTAGGTAGACCGGAAGTTGTAAGTGTATTCAAAAATTCCGGGGTCAAAACATCAAAAGCTTCATTTCCTTCACCGTCAAAAGTGTCTACAGAATCTGAACTTAAATATTCCTTTTCTTCACCTTTGGAAAAAAATTTGAAATTTTATTATTATAAATCTATGTTAGTACATATAAATATATGAATGTATCTATAAATATGTTTACAATGGATAACGCATACCTGGTATGAATCCCAAAACGTATTGATTTATGATGTCAACCGTTTCAATTGTTCCTGCCAATATAGCTCTTGATTGCAAAAATTCTGGATTCTTGTAATTGTTAAGAAAATTCAGATATGTTTCACTAACAATGGCTTCTAGTGGATCATCATAGTTAGAAATTAAGAAATCATTTGGAATAGGAATATCCGTGTAACCATCGTTAGGTTCTTCCAATTTCCCATTATGAACTGACTTAAGGACATACATTTCGCATTATGAACAAACCTTTCTACTGACGAATACTGAGAACCACCAGACCAATTAGAAAGAGATTTTGCAGATTGAGTAGGCTTCTCCTTCTGTTCATTAGTAGGCAACCTATAGAAATAAGATTGTTTTTTAAATTAAAAATTATGTATAATAATCTGAATATAAATAAATAAATAAAATCCATACTTAGACATAAAATCTTGAATTTCAGGGATGTCTTCATTTATCAACTATTTGGAACCACTCCATGCATTTGACACTGTAAATTGTATAATTAATATAAAAATTATTGAACGTATAATGAAAAATACAAATCAGCTATGTATTTATAAAGTCTGATAGTGTAATACCTTGGCCATCTTTTACCATTACATGAGTGAGCAGAATTACAATAGCTCCATTATTTTTAGGATCATTGTAGTAAGCCAAAAATTTTGATCCATAGATTTCCCATAAATTGCAATTTATGCAATTACCCCTATTTTGCAATATAAATAAACAATATTATATGATGGGATTCAGTGATGCAAAATTTATAAATTTATCAAACACATAAGTTATGAAAACAATGCGCATTACTTCAAATCTTTCAGCACAACAGAAACAACAACTTTCTTCCCCGGAGTGTTGGATTGAATATGGTTTATCTCACTAACAGCACCAATAATATCTACATTAAAGTAAGGTTCATTATTGAATGTGTTTGCAAATATATAAGTTATATAAGTTATAATAGAATTTAAATTACCTTCCAGTCTATCGGTTTTGCATTTGACTTGAAGTATCTCACCAAAATCTTTAAAGAAATATTCTTTAGGTGGAATATTTTGAAGTTCGATTGCCTTCATTGTGGTACCACCAAGAAACACAATTTTTTTTGAATGATCACATACCTTCCACTGAAAATCATTGTTATAGACACTGCCATTGTTTATAATGCAGGTCATATTCTCCTTAATGACCTCTTTCCATTTCAGTAAATGGTCATGACGAATAAGAACCTGAATCCGATCACCCTAACAAAATAAAAATAATCTTCTTTTTATATGTTATACAAAAAAGCATTTTGTTGTAATTACTAACTATCATACAAAAATCTATACTTAAAAAAAGAACAGCAATTTACCAAGGAATCCATAACAATCATCTCCAAATGTTCAATACCCTTATTATTCACAACACTCCAAACATCCATTATTCGAACAACAAGACGTCAAGTTTCTTTTGAGTCATTGATGTCTTTCACAGGATCAACCTTTCTACTCATTTTCACTGAAAAAAAATTCAAAAATTAATGTAACTGCAAATTTAGATGACTATAAAATTACAAACCTAATAACCTGGAAAAAAGAAGAGTATATAAATTTGATAGAGGTGTGTGGCAAAATGCTGAAAAGGATCCAACCTTTGATGTTACACATATATAACATCGAATTGATTAGCAGCATTCTTGAAGAAGAAGGCGTGAAGACTATTGTGTTCCCAAGGAAGTTCTCTTTGTATCCCAAATCAACATAACACATGCTTCAATTTTATGCAAAATGATGGAAGTCCTCTTTGTATCCCAAATCAACAAAACACCCCATATTTTGGAAATCCACCTCTTATTCCAAATCCACACCATAATTCAAGATTTCAAAATTCTCTTTTTATCCCAAATCCATAAAATAATTCACCCATTGGAAATTACTCATATCATACATCACCTTACCCAATGAAAAACTCTCTTTTAATGTATTTTGATATATTTGAATTAATTTTTTATTTATATTTTATATAATATATAGTTGAATCAATTTTTATGTTGTCGAGGCAAATTTATTAAATTGTAAAATGGTAGAGTTAGTTAGAGTATTAAATAGAGTTTAGTACGAAATTACTTATAGGAACATGAATTTAGCTGTATTATGGATTGTAATTAGGGTAATTAAGTAATTATGGTGGTAATTAACTTTTATATATTAAAAGTAGATTCACTTTTGAAAAAACTCTATATTCTCATAGGTGAGAAATAAAAAATCTTATTATTTGTCTTTAGTTTCTAATTAAGTATTATATGAAAAATTTAATAGTGAAGTATAGAGATACCGTAAAAGATTGTGGCATACTATATTATATTTTAAGATCAAAGTAATTTATCTTTGAAAATATTATATTTTAAGATCAAAGTAATTTATCTTTGAAAATATTATATTTTAAGATCAAAGTAATTTATCTTTGAAAATTGTGTAAGATCTACTTTAAAATTTACAATATTTATTTCAAATGTAACTTTTATTGCTATAATTTTAGAAAGGTAAAATCTATTTAATTCGGTTTGAATTCCCATATATATTTTAATATATTTTTGAAATTTGAGTTAATAAACTTTGTTGAAGTAACTCTTATGTTGTTAAAATATTTTTTTTAAATGAATATGAAAAATTATTTTCTTAAAGATATTTTCTTAAAATAAGGCTAAATTATTTTAGTGAGTCGAATCTCATGTAAGTTATTAATATTCAAGAAATTCATATATTATATTCTTTTGATTTTTTTGCAATGTAATATAAAAATTAAAACATTAAAATCAACAATCAACTTATGATATATTATTCATTATAAATGGAACGATGAAAAATACTATATCATTTAATATTTTAAAATTGAAAAAATTATAATTATTTTAAAGATATAATATTGAAAAAATATCTAAAAGTTAGTAATTATCTCAAAACAAATATAAATATTGTTCTACAAAATTTATGAAAATAATATATTCATATAAGTTAGTAATTAATTATTAGGTCAATATATTTTCTACTATAACTACTTTGAAATTAAATTATTTTATTTTAAGTGTTCATTTTTTTTATGCTTTCAAAGAAAACATAGTTTTAACTTTAGTTTTTAGATTCACATGTGTATTTCAAAATTTGAAGTTTAGAGGAATATACATAGTTGAAATAGTGATTGTCTTCTTACGTCATTTTATTAAAAATAAGATTTTTTTTGTCTTTGTCAAAGTTTGAATCCGAGATCTCCAATAAAGAATAATTATTATATTTTGGTTTTAAAAAAATAAAAATGAGTATTAAAATATGCCACATAGAACCATTAGATAATGTGACACAAATAAAGTAGAAGTTAGACATCGATTCTTTTTAAAGTTTATATTTGTAAAGCAAACTACTCTTTGCTTGTGGCAAATTATCACAAAACTTTCACTGTGACTTGTTTGATGGTAATATTACAAAGCATATGAGTGGACTTCAACTCTTCTATTTATAAAACAAACTAAAATTTATGTGGCATCCTCACAAAACATTTTAAATGAATTGTTTGAGGATTATCTTATTAAGAGTGTATATCAATTTTTATATAAACTAGATTAAGACTAGTGCGATGCGCGGTTCTATATTATTATTTTTATTAAATTTATGTGTATACTGTCAAATATTATTTATATGGCGAATAAAAGTTTTTCAAATGCTAATTACTTTACTAACTTTTATAATAAAAAAATTATTTTACTTTATTATGAATGGTATTGTAAAATATTTATGTAATTCCGTTGTTTAAAAATGAGAGTTCATTATAAAACATTATCTTTTTTATTATATTTACTATAATTATTTTAAAAAATGAACAAACTATAAACTCAATTTTCTTATAGGTGAAAAATTAATAATCTTATTGTTTGTCTTTAGTTTATTTATCCGACATGATATTAAGAATGTAGAATTGAAATAATCTAAAATTATTTTAGAGATATTTTATTTAAAATATATTATAAAATTTATATTCTTTAATATTTCTAATTAAAAATAATTGCAAGAAAAATAAAAAATAATTTCTATAAATTTTAGGAAAATAATATGTATCAAAATTGATAATTAATTGTTTGATTCTCGTATTTTTTAGTAGTTATCTTTGATTTAAATATTTAATTTTGAGTTGTTAAAGATGTGTATTTATTCTTAGTGTAAAATAAAATTAAAAGTTTATTTGTAATTATTATTAAATTATTTATTTTGTCAAATTTTAGTTATCTAATGAATAAAAGGTTGAAAATGCAAGTTATTATAGAAGCTTTATTATTTTTTTAAATAGTCATTTTAGTTTAATTAATGAGATTGTAAAAAATTATCTGATGGTGCTCGAGAAAGCAATTTGTGGTGACATTATCATCGTGTGAGGTGTTGAATGTAATCTTAAATGTCGGGTTTTTGTTATCGTATCCACAGGGATTGTAAGATATCACCGCCTTTCGATGGTTGTATTAATTCTTAGCTTAAGGTATCAATAGGGTTTTGGTGTTTGTCACAGTATCTTGCATAAAAAGGTAATAAAATATGGTAAAAGTTTTGGTTTGAATATTTGAGAAATATTGCCAAAGTTAGGGTTCAACGATCACTTTGCATGTATTTGTTCGGTCAACAATCTTATAAACTCCTTTAGATGATAAGTTATTTCACAAAGTCCTCCCAATGTGTTTCTCTCGAACACACATTGTGAGTTTTCCCATTGTTTATCCATTGTTTATCTCTAACACAATCTATCAAAATGACAACTTTTTGGTTCAACCTTATGGTGAACAAAATCATTCATTACTATCTCTAGCTAACAAACAAGATTGGATGAAAACCTAGGTTAAGAGTTGGTAAACATCTCTCGATCATAAACCAACACAAAGAGTTTTGAATAAGAACAAAGTTTTCATCATATATTCACCATTAAAGAGTTTACAAATGAAGATCCTTACATTTACACACAAAGCTAATGATCATCTACATCTAACCTTGACAAATGGAGGACTTAGCTACTCATTTTCATGGTAGCTTGGTCGGCAAGTTTCGGAAGAAGGTTGATCAACATCCAAGTCGAATAATCAAGATTGGATGGGAATCCACCTTCTTTTTGTAAAAGATGGTTAAGAGATGAAGAGAAATGAAAACTAGGTCACAAAAGATTCTTGGAACAATGCTGTAAAATATCTAGAAAAAGTACAAAAGTAGGAAAAAATAAGGTATGGCTCCAAAAAGTGACACTTGCTACTTATAGAGCAGCTACTGGGCTGTCATGCTCGCTAGGCGAGCAGAATGGCTCGCCTAACGAGCCCCTAATTGAGGCACCTGAGGCACCTGCGCCCAGAGAAACAGCCTATCTCAGACTGTCATGTTCGCCTAGCGAACAAAACCTTCGCCTAGCGAACAAAACCTTCGCCTAGCGAAGGGCACGCTTCAACCTTCGCTCCAGCGAGGTTGAGAGGTTTTGCTACTGGAATCCTCGCTGGGAGCTCGCTAATGGCTCGCCTAGCGAGTGAGTGCTGGCTGCGCTTTTCACCAAGTCTGGACGTGTTCGCCACACTCCTCGCTGGAAGCTCGCCTAGCGAGTGTGGTGATGTTTGCCTCTGTTAAATACTGGAGCATTTCGCTGCACGCTCGCTGGACGCTCGCCTAGCGAGTCCTTCGCCACAGCCCTCGCCTAGCGAGGAAGCTGATGAATGCTTGTTTCATTTGATCCCTTTGCCACATTTCTTGTGTCTTCATTTTCTATTATTTCATGCCTACTTCCTGCACAATAACACACAAATCAAAGGTACCAAGATAGATTATCATTGTATTGCATTTCATCTGAAACAAAGGTGGTTTCGACATTTTAGCAAGGAAATGGAGTGAAAGATACCCATATTTGATAGCTCAAATAAGCACTTTTGGGTATCTAACAACTCTCCCCAACTAGATTCTTGCTTGTCCTCAAGCAAAGTATGCCTCTTGAAGGACAAGAGGATTTGCTTTAAGAAAATGGTTTCTCCGAAGTTGGATAAAACGGCTCAAACACAAGCGAATCAGCATATACAAGTTTCCAACGGTTCGAATAAAATAATACACAAGAACTAAAACTTAATAGCAATGCGAAATATTTATCTATCTACAACAATATTATTCTGAATGAATCACCCTATCTCTCCTCTTCGAATAAGGAATGAAGAATTTACGCGTTTGCAACCGCGGGAATAATCTCACTCTCTAACAAATAATGAAGAAATCAATTCGATTCATACAATGTCTAACAATTATAAATGGTAATGTGGAAGCACGAAGATCACTAAGGGCTTTTCGGTTGAAGCTTGGTTAGGTTAACAAACAAGGGTCATTTCTAAGGCCATTGAAAACGAAATTGCCGATGCAAAAGAGACATTCACTGTACATTATTCACACATCTCGACTTCGTTCCATTTGTTTCTTATTTGAAACCTTCACAACTCTTATTTCACAAAGCAATTTTTCTTTTTCACTATTTCTCTTCCAAACAAGCATTCATTTTCATTCTTTCTATTTTTGTTCTTTTCTTTCACATCATATTTACAAAACAGATGTTTCTTTTCTATATTTTTATTTTCAATGCTTGCTCGGTTTTTCTTTTTTTTTCAAGAGTTGTGGTACTTACCGATTCTCCCCAACTTATTTCTTACTCACCCTAAGTGAATGCTCTTAACTTTTTACGGCAAAAGAACAATAATCAAGATTTTCCGGGTTGTAAAAAAGATTTTTGAAATCTCGCTTTATTTCAAGCTGAGATTCAACTGTTTAAGCTCAAAGGGGTTAACGAATACTCTCTCTGCTCACAGGTAAGTTGTTTTTGGATGTAGTTGTGCTCGATAGAAAACAAGTGCCTCGATCATTTCTAATTGCTTCCACATATTCACAATAATAAAAGACAAAGCATGAATCAAATGAATCAACAAAACTTATTAGAATCCAGCATTTAAGTGTACAATTGAGGTTTCCTCACAATTTATGGTCTTAAGTTCTAGATGAAACATTCATTCAATTATGTTGCAAAAAGACAATATTCAATTTACCAAAAAGAGTAAAGTTCTTAATGCATTCTAAAATTCTAGCCGGAGGTAACCATGTACCTTAGCCTCATTCACTTGTTTATTCTTATCATTGCCATCCAAGCTCGGATGCACCTTCATTGGGTACTTCTTTGAGGAGCAACCAATCTAGAAGGTTTGCCACTCAACCAACCAAAAAATTTATTAAACAAACAAAATTCAAAACATAAATAATAATAATACTTCCAAATATAAAATTGTTCATGGGGGACAAAACACCCCAAAAGTACAAAACCAAAGTCAAAATACAGAATCCGAAAATACAATAGAAATAAACATAAAAACTGAAAAATACAATAACTTAACCCTCCAAGGGCTCAGAATCCTCCTCGCTACCGGCTTCAGAATCGGTAGCCTCATCATCATCATCATCAGCTGCAGCACCCGAAGACGCACCAGCGCCCGCCCCCTCACCATACACAGGCCTGTCCACAGGCCAGTTAGCGTTAAGTAGAAACTGCTCACGCGTCATCAATGCATGAGCACCACTTCCCTGCAGCTGTAACCGCTGCATAGAATCGTGCATATCTATCATGGCACGTTGGGTTTCCGCCATCCATTCCCAATTGTAATCGCACACAGCTTGCAGGTAAGGATCTGGTCCAGGAGTAGAAGTACCAGGACCATCAGAAGCCCGGGTACTCTCTGCAGCAGCACTGCCTCTAACATTCTTCGCCCTGCAATATTTGGCCACATACCTGTCATCAATGGGCGACGGGATCCTTACCTGACCCCTTGAGGATAGTCTCACCCTCGCCTGAATGCACAAACTCATGATTAAGCACGGGAAAGCCAGGGGACAATTCACACGAGCCCCCAACTTTAGCCCGCTCTCAATCACGGACTTAAGCTCATTAGCAATAATCCTCGCCACATCGATCTGGATGTTGGTGAGGATACAATGGACCAAATGTGCCACTGGGATCGGCAACGGTAGAAGTGTGGGACTTTGGTTGGATGTTTGTCAGCACCATCAGCAGAATCAGTTGAGCCAAGGGAGTCATGTCCTCCCTATGATACCTCATGGGAACCCCAGATGGGTTCAGCTCAACAGATTTCCCTCTTAATAGCAGGGCGGCAAAAATGGCTTCAATATCCCGGTGAAGCCGCAAGTCTGTGTGGTACGTGTCTCGCTCCTCGGCTCCCAGCTGGAGCGGTTCACCTAGGACTCGGTTAATGGCATCCCGATCAAACGCAACGGGACGGTCGGCCACTCGAGATGTCCAAGTAAACGACTCGTCATCATCCGGTAGTGCGTTCGCATAGAACTCACGTATCGTTGCGATATCATAGTGCTCGAGTGGGGAAATTAACCGATCCCACTTCTTTGTGTCAATCAACCCGGCGAATGCTCTGTTTGTGCCTTGAGGGTTGATGATGAATCTCTTCTCCGATAGAATTTTCCGCTTCTCCAAAGCAATGTACCATGCAGCCTGCTTCGGGCCGACAAACTTGTCGGTATCAAACTGTATTGTTATGGGACGGGAAGTGTTCCCTCCCTTTCTCTTCTTTGAAGCGCCGGATCTAGATTCCATCTGCAAAACATAAAGAGGAAACCAACACAACACAAAACAGATTAGACAGCAACACCAGAATTCAAAGAACTGTCATGCTCGCTGCTGCTTCGCCTAGCGAAGTGGCAGCGAATGCTCGCCTCTGGTTCGCCTAGCGAGTGCTAGCGAACCTTACGGGTTTTTGGGTTCTGCAGCATTTTCAGAGAAATCTTCCCAAAACCCACATTCTAATGGTTTCAATTTCAGAACCTAATGATATATCAATTAAAGAAACGTTCTATGCTATTGGTAATTACAGATTCACATGCAAACCTAAAATTCCCAATTGCAAAACCTAAAATCCCACATGCAAACCTAAAGTTTCCCATACCAACAACTTCATCCTAAATGACATTCAAATCGGAAATAAACAGAGTTCAAACATAAAGAAATTGTATTAGGGAAAACCTTAGTTACACGGATTGATTGAAATGTGAAGTGAAGTAAGGTTTGCAATCTTCCAATTAGGGTTTGAGTGAGTTGTTTGTGAGAGAGATGAAAATGAGAGAGTGAGGTGAGTGTTCGGTTAAATTGCCTCAGCAGAGTTGCAAAAACAGAAAAGTTGTGTTTGGGCCAAAATGAGTGGCCTGCTGAGATTTTAAATAAGTGCTGTCAAGCAGTGCTCCCTGCTGCTTCGCCTAGCGAGCAGCTAGCGAATCAGCTCGCTACTGCCTCGCCTAGCGAGTATCAAGCGAGCATGACAGCAATTGCCTTTTCCAAAGGCAGCAATCCAGGTACATTCAGCATGGTTTTAACAAGTGGAAACCCAATACAACAGAACAGGAAAACAGTAAATACTTACAATGTTGGGGTGCCTCCCAACAAGCGCTTGTTTAACGTCGGCTAAGCTCGACGGTGTGATGCTCACAGAGGAGCATCCAACGGAATAGCACAGCTCTCGCGATCCACATGACCGCCGAGATAAACTTTCAAACGTTGGCCATTCACGGTCCAATTATCCTTCTTGTCCATGTCCTCAATGACAATAGCCCCGTACTCCTTCACCTCTTTGACCCGAAATGGCCCGGACCATTTTGATTTCAACTTTCCAGGGAATAACTTCAACCTGGAATTGAACAAGAGGACCAACTGTCCCGGCACAAATTCTTTGCTTCGGAGCTTCTTGTCATGGTATTTTTTTACCTTTTCTTTGTACAATCAACTTGAGTGATATGCGGCATTGCGCATCTCTTCCAACTCAAGTAGCTGCACCTTCCTTTTTTCACCGGCCAAATCATTTTCAAAATTTAAAAATTTCAGGGCCCACAAGGCTTTGTGCTCCAATTCAACCGGCAAATGGCAAGTTTTACCAAACACCAATTGAAAGGGAGTTAGGCCAATTGGAGCTTTAATGGCGGTACGGTATGCCCATAATGCTTCATCCAATTTTTGGGACCACTCTTTTTTCGAATTTGACACAGTTTTTTCGAGAATTCTCTTAATCTCTCGATTAGAGACCTCGGCTTGCCCATTAGCCTGCGGGTGATACGGAGTTGTCACCCTATGTGATACACCGTAATGTTTTAAAATGCTTTCCAACAGCGCATTACAAAAGTGTGACCCTCCGTCACTTATCAACACTCGGGGGGGTCCGAAACGGGAAAATATGTTTTTCTTCAAAAAATTTATCACCGTTTTCGCATCCGCCCGAGGTGAGGCAATCGCCTCAACCCACTTAGAAACGTAATCAACTGCGACAAGCATATACTCGTTCCCATAAGAGGGTGGGAATGGTCCTACAAAATCGATGCCCCAACAATCAAATACTTCCACTTCTTGGATGTTTTGGAGAGGCATCTCGTCTCTCTTACCAATCCCTCCGCTTCTCTGGCAACTATCACAACTTTGCGCATGGGTATGTGCGTCTTTGAAAATAGTGGGCCAATAAAATCCCGATTGGAGGATTTTAGTGGCCGCTCTCACCCCATTATAGTGTCCGCCGTAAGGCGAGTTGTGACAATGCAAAAGGATGCTCTGCGCTTCATCGCCAGTAACGCATCTCCTTAATAGGTTATCACTACCCAACTTAAACAAGTACGGGTCATCCCAAACATAATACTTGGCATCCGAAAGAAACTTCCTTTTTTGGTTCGAAGTTAGGTCGGGAGGCACAAAACCACTAGCCTTGTGGTTCGCAAAGTCTGCAAACCATGGCCTAACTTGAACTTTAAACAGTTTTTCATCAGGAAATTCTTCCCGGATTTCCTTCTCCGATGCGGTAACCTCCACATTCACCAAGTGGGATAAATGATCCGCCACCAAATTTTCCGATCCCTTCTTGTCTTTAATTTCCACATCAAATTCTTGTAACAAGAGGATCCAACGGATGAGCCTTTGCTTCGAATCCGGTTTGGTGAGCAGATATTTAATCGCCGCGTGGTCGGTATACACTACGACTTTAGACCCTATAAGATAAGATCTAAACTTTTCAAGCGCGTACACTATTGCAAGTAGTTCTTTCTCCGTGGTGGCATAGTTTATTTGGGTCTCGTTAAGAACCTTACTTGCATAATGTATCGCATGAAAATTTTTATCTTTTCTTTGGCCAAGTACCGCTCCAACTGCGTAGTCGCTCACATCACACATTAGTTCAAAATTTTCATTCCAATTGGGAGCGACTATTATTGGAGCGGTAACCAATTTTTCTTTTAAAGTTTCGAAAGCTTGCAAACAATCATCGGTTAAGAGAAATACCTGGTCCTTAGCTAGCAAATTGCTCAAAGGCTTAGCCACCTTTGAGAAGTCCTTGATAAAGCGCCGATAGAACCCGACGTGCCCCAAAAAGCTTCGGATGCCCTTCACATTCACCGGAGGAGGTAACTTTTCTATCACTTCAACCTTAGCTCTATCCACTTCAAGCCCCCTTGAAGAGACTTTGTGGCCAAGCACGATCCCCTCGGTCACCATGAAGTGACACTTCTCCCAATTAAGCACCAGATTGGTCTTCACACATCTTTCCAACACCGTTTTCAAGTTTGCCAAGCATAGACTAAAAGACCCACCAAATACCGAGAAGTCATCCATGAAGACTTCCATTGTTTTCTCTATGAGATCGGCAAAAATGGCTTGCACACATCGTTGGAAAGTCGTCGGTGCATTGCACAGCCCAAAGGGCATTTTTCGGTATGCGAACACTCCAAACGGACACGTGAAAGCCGTCTTCTCATGATCGGCCGGGTCAACCGCAATTTGGTTATACCCGGAGTAGCCGTCCAAGAAACAATAGTACTGTTGGCCCGAGAGTCTTTCGAGCATTTGATCCATGAATGGGAGTGGAAAATGGTCCTTTCGAGTTGCGGTATTCAACCGCCTATAATCAATACACATTCTCCACCCCGTTGCAACTTTAGTAGGGATCAATTCATCCTTGTCATTTCGGATTACGGTAATTCCACCCTTCTTCGGAACAACGTGCACAGGACTAACCCACGGACTATCCGAGATCGGGTAAATCATCCCCGCATCCAACAGCTTTACAACTTCCTTTCGAACAACCTCCTTCATGGTAGGATTCAAGCGGCGTTGTGGTTGAGCTATCGGCTTAAAATCCTCTTCCATCAAAATCTTGTGCATGCAATAGGAGGGACTAATTCCTTTTAGATCGGAAAGAGTCCAACCCATGGCTTCTTGATTTGTTTTTAGCACAGTGATCAGACGGGCTTCTTCTTCATTTGTCAAAAGGTTGCTTATGATGACCGGCTTTGCCTCGGTCTCATCTAGGAATACATACTTCAAAGTAGAGGGTAGTATTTTCAATTCAATAGGCGCTTTTTCATCAATAACCTCCTTCTTCAAGTCTTCTTCCTCTACTTCCCACGGTTGTAGGTCGTCTAAACTATCAAGTTCCTTTAAGCATTCCTCAAGAGCTAGCTCTTCATCAACGGTGAAAACCTCCAATGAGTCATCAAGAGCTAACTCCATAGGAGATATCTCATGAATATGCTTTGAAACTTCCAAAATAGCGTCTTCGGTCACATCGATGCGAAAGCTATCATTTCTATCTTTTAAGTGCTTCATTGCTTCGAATAGATCGAATGTTACTTCCTCATTTTGGACTCTCACATTCATTAAACCGTCATCAACATCTATCATCATTCGCGCGGTCTTCATGAATGGTCGGCCCAAGATGAGCGGAGCATCATCATCTTCCTCCATATCAATAACAATAAAATCGACCGGGAAAAAGAATTTGTCGACTTTAACCAAAACATCTTGGGCTACGCCATGAGGATGGGTTGTCGATTTATCCGCCAATTGCAACGTCATTCGGATGGACTTAATTTCTATGTTGCCAAGCCTTTTTATAATAGACAAAGGTATAAGATTAATGCTCGACCCCAAGTCAATTAGTCCTTTCCCGACATAGATATCGCCAATTTTAACCGGCAAAGTCACTCTTCCCGGATCAACCTCTTTTTTAGGAAGCGTCCTTTGAATAATTGCACTACAGCTCGCATCAAGGACGATGGTCTCCGGTTCCGTATACCTCCGCTTTTTTGTAAGTATGTCCTTCATGAATTTGGCATACTTGGGCATTTTCTCCAAGGCTTCGGCAAACGGGATGTTGATTTGTAGTTGCTTAAAAATATCCATGAACCGGGCGTAATGCCGTTCATTCTCCCTTTTGGACGGGGCATGAGGATAAGGAAGATTTTGGATTGGAGTAGTGCTCACTACCTCCTTTCCCTTTGCAACTCTAGAACTCCTCCATCTAGGCTTTTTCACTTCCTCCCCCTTTACTTCATCACTCGTATTTTTCTCAATCTCCACACTTTTTTTCTTTTCAACTTCACCATTCTTTTCGTTATTTTCAACTTCTTCCTCCTCATTCCACTCCCCCACTTCACCATCAATATTTTCCTCCACTATTTCCTCCTCATTTTCTTTCTTTTTTCTCTCTTTGTTCACTCTCAACTCTTTTGTTATTCTCACTCATCAACTCCTTACCACTTCTCGTCATGATCGCCTTACAATGCTCCTTAGGATTTGTTTGCGTATTTGCCGAAAAGGAAGGACGGGTTTGTTGTTCCGCGAGTTGCTTAGCAAGTTGCCCAACTTGAGTCTCGAGATTTTTTATGGCCGCGTCGTTGCTTTTTTGATTTGCCATTGACATTTGCATGAATTGCGTCAATGTCTCTTCCAACTTAGAAGTTACGACCGGCGGTTGTTGAGATTGATAAGGATTTTGGGGAGGGTTTTGACGGCTAGAAGAACCACCTCCATAACCTTGGTTATGGTAATAGTTACTTCTAGGTTGGAACCCTTGGTTCCCTTGGAAATGTTGTTGATTTTGAGGGTGCGGTTGATAAGGTTGTTGTTGTTGTTGTTGTTGTCTCGGTTGGTAGTCCCTTTGGTTTGCCATGTAGTTTACATCTTCAAAACCCGGAGGTGGATAGAATCCGGTGTCATGCTCACCTTTGCAAAGCTCACAACAAGCTATTTGTTTAGCTTTAGACGGTTCTCTCAACTCTTTAATTTGTTGCGTTAAGAGTTCCACTTGTTGTGAGATGAGCTTGTTTTGGGCAAGGATGGCATCGTTCGTCCCTAGCTCAAGCACTCCCGACTTCTTCAAAGAGTTGCCTCGACTTTGACTCTGAAGATCATTTAGAGCCATTCGATTTATGATATTTGTAGCTTCTTCGGCACTTTTTGACAATAAAGAGCCACCCGAGGTAGCATCCAACAACGTCTTGCAATTTGGTTGAAGTCCATTTTTGAAGATATGGATTTGAGTCAGTTCATCAAATCCATGCCCTTTACATTTCCGAAGCATGGACTTGAATCTTTCCCACGCTTCATTTAAGGATTCATTGATTCCTTGTGCAAACACCGAGATGGCCGTCTTGGATTCCATGAACCGGTTATGGGAGAAGAATCTTTCGATAAACTTCTCTTCTAACACGTTCCAGTCTGTCATGACGGCTGGTGTTTGGTCTAAGTACCAATCTTTTGCTTTGCCGAGCAAAGCGTGGGGAAATAATCTTCTGAACAACGGGAGCTCCTGAGCCTGATCCACTCCGGCCGCCAATGCTATCTCATAAAATTTTGTGAGAAAAGCAAAGGGATCTTCATGGTCCATTCCGGTGAATGGACTTCCATATAATAAATTGAGAGTTCCCGTTTTCATCTCAGCTTGCCTTCCCGTGTGGTTGGCAAACTAAGCGGTGTTTCTTGGACTGTTTATGCATGGAGTAGAAATAGGTGGTGGTGGTGGCTCCATGTTAGGTATGAATGGTGGTGGATTTGTGGTAGAAGAACTTTCTCCTTGATCTTGACGTTGTCTAGCCTGTTGCCTCCTACGTCTCGTTTTGCTATTGTTCCTCCTTGCGGTTCTTTCGATCTCGGGATCAAAAAGAAGTTCGTCCACAGGGATTTGCCCTCGCATAAAACGTAAGCTACACACTAAACCAAACAAATTACAAGCACAAGTCAAAAATTCAAAAGCTAAAAATTAAGCAACCATTGCGATGCTCGCAATATCAATTTACAATCCCCGGCAACGGCGCCATTTTGTTGAATGTAATCTTAAGTGTCGGGTTTTTGTTATCGTATCCACAGGGATTGTAAGATATCACCGCCTTTCGATGGTTGTATTAATTCTTAGCTTAAGGTATCAATAGGGTTTTGGTGTTTGTCACAGTATCTTGCATAAAAAGGTAATAAAATGCGGTAAAAGTTTTGGTTTGAATATTTGAGAAATATTGCCAAAGTTAGGGTTCAACGATCACTTTGCATGTATTTGTTCGGTCAACAATCTTATAAACTCCTTTAGATGATAAATTATTTCACAAAGTCCTCCCAATGTGTTTCTCTCGAACACACATTGTGAGTTTTCCCATTTTGATCCATTGTTTATCTCTAACACAATCTATCAAAATGACAACTTTTTGGTTCAACCTTATGGTGAACAAAATCATTCATTACTATCTCTAGCTAACAAACAAGATTGGATGAAAACCTAGGTTAAGAGTTGGTAAACATCTCTCGATCATAAACCAACACAAAGAGTTTTGAATAAGAACAAAGTTTTCATCATATATTCACCATTAAAGAGTTTACAAATGAAGATCCTTACATTTACACACAAAGCTAATGATCATCTATATCTAACCTTGACAAATGGAGGACTTAGCTACTCATTTTCATGGTAGCTTGGTCGGCAAGTTTCGGAAGAAGGTTGATCAACATCCAAGTCGAATAATCAAGATTGGATGGGAATCCACCTTCTTTTTGTAAAAGATGGTTAAGAGATGAAGAGAAATGAAATCTAGGTCACAAAAGATTCTTGGAACAATGCTGTAAAATATCTAGAAAAAGTACAAAAGTAGGAAAAAATAAGGTATGGCTCCAAAAAGTGGCACTTGCTACTTATAGAGCAGCTACTGGGCTGTCATGCTCGCTAGGCGAGCAGAATGGCTCGCCTAGCGAGCCCCTAATTGAGGCACCTGAGGCACCTGCGCCCAGAGAAACAGCCTATCTCAGACTGTCATGTTCGCCTAGCGAACAAAACCTTCGCCTAGCGAAGGGCACGCTTCAACCTTCGCTCCAGCGAGGTTGAGAGGTTTTGCTACTGGAATCCTCGCTGGGAGCTCGCTAATGGCTCGCCTAGAGAGTGAGTGCTGGCTGCGCTTTTCACCAAGTCTGAACGTGTTCGCCACACTCCTCGTTGGAAGCTCGCCTAGCGAGTGTGGTGATGTTTGCCTCTGTTAAATACTGGAGCATTTCGCTGCACGCTCGCCTAGCGAGTCCTTCGCCACAGCCCTCGCCTAGCGAGGAAGCTGATGAATGCTTGTTTCATTTGATCCCTTTGCCACATTTCTTGTATCTTCATTTTCTATTATTTCATGCCTACTTCCTGTACAATAACACACAAATCAAAGGTACCAAGATAGATTATCATTGTATTGCATTTCATCTGAAACAAAGGTGGTTTCGACATTTTAGCAAGGAAATGGAGTGAAAGATACCCATATTTGATAGCTCAAATAAGCACTTTTGGGTATCTAACATGAGGCTGAATATATAGCAGGATCCTATGTTACTATGTTACGTGTCAAGTAATTTGGACCAGATCTGTAATGGAAGAGATCGAGGTCGAAGTGAAGAAACCTCTAGTATTTTAGATCAATAACAAGTCATCCATAAATCTTGCTAAGAATTTAGTTTTGCATGGAAGAACTAAGCACATAGAAGTTAGATTTCACTTCTTAAGGGATAAGGTAATCGAGGTGAACTTAAAGTAAGCACATAGAAGCTAGATTTCAGTTCACCAAATAATTGAAGATCGATATGTTTCTAACGTTGAAAAAGAAATTAGGAATAGTTTAAATCGACAATGATGTGTATTTCGACAACTTGAATTATAGGGGGTATGTTGAGATATTAGATATAATCCAAGTTGAGTTGTGTGGCCTAAGCCCAAAGCTAAGTATGGTTTAGAGTTTGTTACTTAATTTGTTATTTTAATTAGTATTCAAGTCACTTAAATGTATATAAATAGACATTTTTTAATTTAGTATTATCATTCAATAAAATTAAATAATACATTTCTTATTTTGCTCATTCTCTCTTTTTTTTCTCACTAAAAATGCCTCAAGGACTAACGAAACTGTGGGGAAAAGTTCTCCTTATCTATCACCTCGAAGTCACAGATGTGGTGCAAAGTTAAGCTTGTCACCCCGGTTTAAATATCAACATGAAGAAAAGTTATTGATATACGTCCTTTTAAAAATATCAAAATCTTAGTGATAGGTATCAAACCCATGACTATTAAACTTTTCACAACACTTAAGCATTCTAACCATGGTTAAAAGTTATGCCCTATCCAATTTTTCACCTTGACCATTATCCCGAGGTGAAAAGTAGTGTATTCTTTATCACACCATTCACTTTATTTAAATTTTAATATTTTAATTCCACATATCGTATATGTTCTATTATTTAAATTTTATCTTTTATTCATTAGAAAATGTCACATTATATTAACTCTTGTATTATCTTTATTTCCACTTAATATTTTTTACAAGATAACTATACGAACACTCGAGCGTTGCATGGACAAGTTCATTTTTTTTTTATAATTATTGTAGTTTAATCTAATATTTTAGAATATATTTTATATAAATATTTTGTATTGAAAAATTAAATATAAATGTAAAATATTATAAAACGGTAAAATTGGAAGAGCTCGTTATAAATTTTTATCATCATGTATATGAAAATTTTATAATAAAAATTTTAAAATAATTTAATAATTTACACCTTTAACTATATATTAATTTTTTTATATCTAATAACAAATCTATAAGTTGTATTTGTAGAATTTATATGGGTTATTATCATTTTCATATAAAATATTTGTAATAAAAAAATTGAATGTAATAGTTTATATGTTAATTACTTGTAATAAATTTTATATCTAATAATAAATATATAAAATTTTGATATTAACTGAAATGTAAATAAAAAAATAGAAAATAAGAATAATAAAAGAAATAAAAATATATAATAAATATTGAAGTTTTTTGGAAATAAAGTTGATTTAATGGTTGTAAATAGAGAGAAGAAGATGGAGAGAGTGGAGGAAAGTTTCAAAATCATGATAGGAATGCATCATGGTTTAAAACTAAGTTAGTGGGAGAAATATTAATGGGAGAGAAGTTAAATTTTTACTAATAATTAAAAATAATTAAATAATATAAAAAATAGAAAGAGAAATAAAAATAATAATAAATGTAGAAGTTAGTGGAAGAAAAATAGTTTTAATTAAATAAGTAATAAAATAATTATTATAAACTATTAAAAATATTTGCTTTATTAATTAATTATAAAAAAGAAGATAGTGGGAGAGTTATTCTTTGCAATATACTCATATAAATTCTATAATAAAATATTTAATGATTCAACCAAAATTGAGAATGTATAAAAATTTGATTTTGTAATCTCAGAATATAAAGTTCAACCCCTAAATACTTTTAAAATGAATTATGACTTTTATAATATGATTTTTATTTATTTATCGTGCCTATAATTTTTGAATAAATTAATTTATCCTAAAATAATGAGATTTTAAAAATTTACATTATATTTTTGTATGAAAAACTAAAAACATTACCTTTACTTTTTTTAAAATGTAAGTCTAACTAAATATTATTATTATTATTTTCTAAAAAATTAATAAAAGAACATTATTTTTTAAAATCATAAAATTAGAGAAAAGGTTACTTAATGACCATCATAAAATTTATTAATAAAAAAATTAACATTATTATCATTTTAACACGAATATAAAATATCTATTGAAAAAACTAACAAATTAAAAAAAAGTGAAGTTATGTTTGAAAATATGTAATGAAAATTTTAATAAATTAATAAAGATGAGAATTTAAGTTTAAAATTTAAATAGCTTGTTATAAATTGTTATAGTTTTATATATAAGAATTATTCAATATTTTTTTTGGAACAAATCTAATAGTTAACTATATTAATTTTTTATATATGTAATAACAAATATATAAAAACAAATTGTAATAAAAACATTAACATTATTATCATTTCAACACGAATATAAAAAATCTATTGAAAAAACTAACAAATTAAAAAAATGGTGAAGTTATGTTTGAAAATATGTAATGAAAATTTTAATAAATTAATAAAGATGAGAGTTTAAGTTTAAAATTTAAATAGCTTGTTATAAATTGTTATAGTTTTATATATGAGAATTATTTAATAAATTTTTTGGAACAAATCTAATAGTTAACTATATTAATTTTTTATATATGTAATAACAAATATATAAAAAAATTGTGATACAACAAATATATAAAATTTTCAAACCTTTTGTTTTGGAAATGGTGTGTGAATGAGATATGTATGACTGTGATAAAGTTGTAAGAGAGAGGTTGATGGAATGGGTTTGAGGAATGTTCCATGACTTATATAAGGGATAATTTTGAGGAATGCTCTATGGATGAGTGTTCGTAGGATACCTCCTCCATTCTGATACCTCCTCCATTCTATAATAAGTGATTGAATTAATTATTTTATACGAATTACAAAAATAAAAATAAAAGAGATAATGATATTTTAACTAAAATATTTTATCATATATGGAGAATAATGAAAATAAGATTCTAAATAAAAGTCTTTTAAGGTTGTTGTACACATAAAGAAAAGTAATGAACTATCCTTAATTATTATTGATTGTCATAAAGACATGATGTAATATCTTGAAAGTTGTGTAAACAATATTTATTATTTATTATAGGTATAGTTGGTAAAAAATTAATTATTGTTCCATTGAAATCGCAAGAAGACTCTTATTTTGGTATAAATTCCTTTGTTAAAAATAATTTTATTTTGAAATCGATTTAGTATTAATTAGAGAGTAAAATTAAAAAAAAATGTATTAGAAATTGAAATGAATTATTTATTTTGGGACACTCTTTTATTTTGAATGGATTATTTATTGTAGGAGGGAGAAAATAATCAATAAGATGATTTGAATGCATGAATGAAAACATCTATTGATTGGTTGCTAAACCTAAATTTCTAAGAACATAAAGAAAACCTAAATAAACTAAAAGATAATAAAAGATAGGGTAATGCTAACTTGTGTCCTAGGGGCACAAGTTAAGAACCAAATGAAGAAATGTTATCTTGGAAATTGTGTATTGACTTTAATAAAAATATAAAATTAATTTTTTAATTGTTTTTTTCAATACAAACTTTCTATAAGTGATTTTCTTAACTTGTGCCCTAAGACACAAGTTAGCATTACCCAATAAATATTATCTACACAACTTTCAAGATATTACATCTTTATGACAACCAATAGTAATAAAGGGAAGTTTTATAAAATTGTTACATTTAATTATTCAATCATTAATTTTCTTTATTTATATATACAACAATCTTAAAAAACTTTTATTTTGAGACGAAAGGAGTATTATTTTCATTATTCTCATTATTTTTAACCAAAAATATTTATCCCAAAATAAGAATTTGTTTACGATTTCAATGAAATAATAATTAATTTTTACCAACTATACCCATAATAAATATTATCTACACAACTTTCAAGATATTAGATTTTATGACAATCAATAGTAATTAAGGGAAGTTTTATAAAATTGTTACGTTTAATTATTTAATCATTAATTTTCTTTATTTATATACACAACTTTTATTAATTTGGTGTATATTGATTTTAAAATATTAATATAAAATTCACAAATAAAGATTGACCAAAAATAATATAATTTTTCTTTAAAAAACTTAATCCCATAATACTTATTTGTTTCAAATATCTAGAAACGAAACAATTTCTTAGTTTATCAGTTTTTCTATTAACTTGTAAATTTTCCAAAATAAGTAAATGCATTTATATAAAAATTAATGTATACTCTAATACTCAATAAAATTACCTTAAATATTCTATTATTTTATTCTCTCGCATATTCTTCCTCTGCCACCTTAAATAAGAGATAGCAACTCAATGTGTGTCAAGCTTTCAAAATGACTACTAGCATCAAGAATATGTTTGCAATTTTATGCATTATTTTGGTCATCTTGAACTCAGGTAACAAACTTGTTTAGGTTGTATTTTAGTTATTTAGTTATTATAGAAAATTATAATGTTCGCAAGGTTTGTAATGATATTTTTGTGATTGACAGGAGTAACAAGTGAAGAGGTTATTATTAACTCTAAAATCTGCCGTCTACCAGGGTCTTGTCCAAAGAAGGATGAAACTAGTAATCCATATTGTTATAGGTTTTGTATAGAAGGTGGTTATCCTAAAGGTGGAAGTTGTGAGGGAGATCTTTGTTGTTGTGAAAGATTTTAATCTTTTCAGATCATTGCAACTATTCTTTAATAATGTATCTGGAATAGTATGTTACCTCCTTCCTGGAATAACAAAATTGACAAATAAATACAATAACTTACGTTTTCAATACATTTTGTTTTTCATTCTTTCAATTTTAAGGAATAACAAATCTATTATTTATAAGAATGCATTATGTAAAACTTAATGACGTAAAGAAGATAGATTTATGTAAAATGATAGAAAATATTTATTAATTATTAATTAGATATTTTAATTAATATTATATTTTAGAAAAAATTTAAGTCTTTTGGATTGTGTAACATGGACGGCTATGATGTATTTAGAACTCTATATATTAAGTGTAATATGTTATCTTGATAATTAATTAATGAAATCAAATGTTATCTTTTTATTTAATTTTTCTTTATATTTCTAACAATATAGATTTAACACACTATCAATTAGATATTTTAATTAATATTTTAATAAATTAGTACATATTTTAATTAATATTTTAATATATTAGTTAATATTATATTGTAAAAGTTTCTTAAGTTCTTAAGATAATGCCAAATATAGGTCTACAATGTTATCTTTTAGGGTAATGCTAAATAAAACTGTACAGCTTAACATTTAATTTCTTGATTCATTCCAAAAGAATATTACACTTAATATAAAATTCTTAATGCATCGTAGAGTTACATTTGGTATTATCTTAAGAACTTAAGAAACTTTTAAAATAAAATACTAACTAATATATTAAAATATTAATAAAAATATCTACTAATATATTAAAATATTAATTAAAATATCTACTAATATATTAAAATATTAATTAAAATATCTCATTGATAGAAAGTTAAACTTAAATTGTTAGAAATATAAAGAAAAATTAAATAAAATTAAAAGATAACATTTGATTTCATTAATTGATTATCAAAATAACACATTACACTTAATATATAAAATTCTAAATACAGCTTAGCCATCTATGTGGCACAATTCTAAAGATTTAAAAAAAATTAAAATATAATATTCCCTTGGTTTTGTATTATAAGTCATTTTTAACTTTTCACACGTATTAAGAAATATAATAATTGTGGTATGAAAAACAGAAATTAAAAAGAGTTTTACAAAATTTTCATTCATTAATGGTATTGAAAAGATAAATAATATAATTGAAATAAGAGAGAATAATGAATATTTAAGGATATAAAAAAAAATTGATAATTCATTGATATTATAAAACGACTTATATTATGATACAAAATATTTTTTTAAAGCGACTTATAATAAAAAACGAAGGTAGTATTAATTAATATATGCAATTATTAGTTAAAATATCTAATTAATCATTAATAAATACTCTCTATCATTTTACATAAATCTATGTTTGACTTTTCTATAATAACTAAATAACTAGAATACAACCTAAACAAGTTTGTTACCTGAGTTCAAGATGACCAAAATAATGCATAAAATTGCAAAGATATTATTGATGCTAGTAGTCATTTTGGAAGCTTGACACACATTGATTTGCTATCGCGTATTTAAGGTGGCAGGAGGAAAAATGCGAGAGAATAAAATAATAGAATATTTAATGTAATTTTGTTGAGTATAAGGGTATACACTAATTTTTATATAAACGCATTTGCTTATTTTGGAAAATTTACAAGTTAATAGAAAAACTCATAAATAAGAAATTGTTTGGTTTCTAGATATTTTAAACAAATAAGTATTATGTGATTAAGTTTCAAGAAAAATAATATTATTTTTGGTCAATCTTTATTTGTGAATTTTATATTAATATATCAATATAAACCTAATTTAAATTTTATGGTTTCTAAGTAATTAGAAAAAATAAGTATTATGTGATTAAGTTTTTTAATAAAAAATCATCTTATTATTTTTTGGTCCATCTTTCTTTGCAAATTTTCTATTAATATTTTAAAATCAATATATACCTATTTTAATTTCAAGCATATACTATTTTTTTAAACCAATATATATCTTTTAAAATTTTATATTAACATTTTAAAATTCAAAGAAATCAAAATATGCCGTTTTATAGAAAATTTTCATATTCAAGTATTTTACTTGACTCTTTTTAAAATTTATATTTGTGAAACAAACTAATCTTTATTTATGTGGTACCCTCGCAAAACTTTCAAATGACTTTTTGATGCTAATTTTAGGAAACATATGAGTGAACTTGAACTCTTATATTTGTAATGCAAACTACATTTTCCTTACCTAAAATCGTCACAAAAAATTTTAAGTGAATTGTTTTAGGGTAATTTTATACACCAATTTTTATATAAATCCATTTATCCATTTTACAAATTTAACAAATTAATAAAAAAAACTCACAAAATAATATTAATTTTTTTGGTTTCAAGGTATTTAGAAAATATAAATATTATGTGATTAAATTTTTTAATAAAATTTCATCTTATTAATTGATCAATCTTTATTTGCAAATTTTATTATTAATAGTTTAAAATCAATATATACCTATTTTAATTTTCATCATATACAACTTTTTAAAACTAATATATACCTTTTGAAACTTTATGTTAATATTTTAAAATTCAAAAAAATCAAAATATGCCGTTTTTATATAACTTTTTCAATTAATTTCAACTATGTACATTGATTCTTTCTAAAGTTTATAATTGTAAAGCAAACTATGATTTTTTTTTAAATAACCACATTTTTCAAATTTAATACTCAAACAATCATTTTTCAAAAAAAATATGAAAATAACCATCTTTCCAAATAAATGCGTCAGTTGATCTGGCGCATCCATTTAATATTAAGAGGAGGCGCTAGTTCCCTTGACGCATGCTTCTAAAGCATTGCATGAAGTCGTCAGGATTGCTGACGCATGTGTCTATGTATTGGTGTATGCACCAATGCATCTGGCGCATACACCTTAATTCTTTTTTTAATTGCCAAACACATATTGCATGCATGCATCAGATGCATGTATGCATGTGGCTAAAGACACATCCATGCGCCAAATGCATGGCCGCATGTGACTAAAGACACATGCATGCAATGCTCTAGAAGCTGGCGTCAATGAAGTTGATGTCTCCTTTTAATATTAAATGAATGTCTTAGATCAACTGACGCATTTGTTTGAAAAGATGGTTATTTTCGTTTTTTTAAATGGTTATTTCAGTATTTAATTTGAAAAATGTCGATATTTTAAAAAAAATCGCAAACTACTCTTTTCTTATGTGGCAAAGTATCACAAAACTTTCATAGTGACTTGATGGTAATATTACAAAACATATAAGTGGACTTCAACTCTATATTTGTAAAACAAACTAAAACTTATGTGGCATCCTCACAAAACATTTTAAATGAATGGTTTGAAGGTAATTTTATTGAGTGTATACCAATTTTAATATAAATTGGATTAAGACGTGCGCGGTTGTATTATTTTTGTTAAATTTATATGTATATTGTCAAACATTAGTTATATAATAAATAAGAGTTTTTCAAATGTTAATAATTTTTATAAGAAACATAATTTTTTTAATTTATTATGAATTGTATTGTAAAATATTTATGTGATTTTATTTTTGAAATATGAGACTTCATTATAAAATATTATCGTATTTATTATATTTACTATAGTTATTATTTTTTATAATGAACAAACTATAAACTCAATTTTTTTATATGTGAAAAATCAACAATCTTATTGTTTGTTTTTAGTTTATTTATCCGACATGATATGAATAATGTAGAATTGAAATAATCTAAAATTATTTTAGAGATATTTTATTGAAAATATATTATAAAATTTAGATTCTTTAATATTTATAATTAAAAAATAATTACAAGAAAAATAAAAAATAATGTCTATAAATTTTAGGAAAATTATATGTATCAAAATTAATAAGTAATTGTTTAATTCTCGTATTTTAAGTTGTTATTTTTTATTTAGATATTTAATTTTAAGTTGTTAAAGATGTGTATTTATTTTTAGTGTAAAATAAAATTAAAAGTTTATTTATAATTATTATAAAATTAAACTTTATTAGCATCATAAAATTTATATTTGTTTTATCAAATTTTATTTATCTAACGAATAAAGGATTGAAAATGAGTTATCATAGAAGCTTTATTATTTTTTTAGATAGTCATTTTAATTTAATTAATGAGATTGTAAAAACTTATCTGATTTTATCTTTGATACAAATTAAAATATGAGTATTCTTTTTTTAGATATTATTTTCAATATTTTTATTATACCCTCTATAGTCACTATTATAAAAGAAAAGAGTAAAGTATAATTCACTTTTGAGAAAACTATAGATTCTCATAGGTGAGAAATCAAAAATCTTGTTATTTGTCTTTAATTTCAAATTCATTATTAAATTGAAAATTTAATAGTGATGTATGTTGAATTGTAATTCCTTGTGTCGAAGTAGGTTGCTCGACAGAGTAAAGAAGTGTCGAACCACCTAGTGTGTTGAGTAGTGTTAACTATTTTGGGCCTTTACTATTTTAGGCTTTTATAGTTTTGGGTTTTAGCTTAAGGTTCAAGTTAACCTAAATCTATAAATAAAGGGAGTAATCCTTATTTTGTAATAGAGGTGAATAGAATATTCACAACACTTGTAATTCACATTATTTTGCAGTGGCAAAGTGGATAAGAAGTTTTCCACAGTTTGTGGGCAGAGAGAAACTCTGCAGAAATATATTACTCTTCTCCTTCATCATTCTATACACTTTCTTTCTCCATTGTTCTTCTTTTTTCGTTGTTATTGTGTGGGTAATTACAATCTTGTTCATCAAGATTGACTGAAATTCCCCATAGGTTTTGGGGGATTTCCAACATCTGGTATCAAGAGCTCCGGTTTAACCGATTCGTGGGAAGAAAATCACTATGGCAACGAATCATCCATACGGATATTTTCCAGCAAATCTTCCGATTCTCAAGAACTACAATTATGAGAATTGGTGCAAGGAAATGAATGTTGTGTTCTGTTATCAAGATCTTTGGGATTTTGTGAAGGAAGGAGTAGCAACGCTTGTAGAAGCCGCGACAAATCAAGAAAAGGTTGCACATAAAAAATTGAAGAAGAAAGATTATAAATATCTCTTTATAATCCATCAATGTGTTGATACAGATAACTTTGAAAATGTTAGTGATGTAGAGTCAGCGAAAGAGGCATGGGAAATTCTAGAGAAATCGTTTGGAGGCGCCGAGAAGGTGAAATAGGTAAGGTTACAAAAGCATAACTGATTTCTTCACCAAGGTTACGAAATTGGTGAATCAAATCAAGGTATATGGAGAAGTGTTAACATCAAGATCTGTTGTTGGAAAGATCTTGAGGTCGTTGGCTCCAAAGTTCGACCACATGGTAGTAGCCATAGAAGAGTCGAAAGATTTGTCAAAATTGACAAAGGAAGAGCTTCAAGGGACGCTTGAATCTCATGAACAAAGAATGGCTGAAAGAGTTGTAAGAAAGTCGAAGAGTGATATGGCTTTGCAGGCTCAATTAGAAAAAGAAAGAAAAGGCAAAGGAAGCTGGAATGGCAACAAAGGCAGAGGAGGCTACAATAATTCGATTGGTCGAAATCAGCAAAAAGGAAACTGGTCAAATCAGAGAAAACCCTGGAACCAAGGCAACCAAAGAGGTGGTGTTGTAGGTAGAGGAAGAGGTGGTGGTCAAAAGTCAGACAAGAGTCACATTCAGTGTTACAATTGTCAGAAGTATGGTCATTATTCTAGTGATTGCCTAGAAAAGCAGAAGAATCAAGAAACTTATGCAAAGCTGGCGAAACATGAAGAAGAAGAGACATTGTTGATGGTTACAACAAGAGAAGAAGAGAGATTCAAGGACCGGTGGTACTTGGACTCAGGATGCTCATCACACATGTCTGGAAGAAAAGATTGGTTTGTCAACATAAATCCCTCAATGAAGAACATGGTGAAATTTGCAAATGACAACACTCTAGCAGCTGAATGTGTTGGTGATGTTCTGATTATGAGGAAAGATGGCAAGAGGTCAGTAATTTCAAATATGTTGTACATACCAAGCATGAAGAGTAATTTGCTCAGCATAGGGCAGTTGGTCGAAAAGAACTACAAGGTGTCGATCAAAGATAAGATGATGAGAGTTCTCGACTCAAATGGAAGGTTGATCTTGAAGGCTCCAATGTCTCAGAATAGAACCTTCAAGATTGAGCTTAATGTGATAGAGCATAAGTGCCTTGCAACAACAACCAACATATATGAATGAATATGGCATTATAGACTTGGCCATCTCAATTTCAAAGACTTCAGAGATTTGAAGAGAAGGAATATAGTTTCAGGATTACCAGAAATCGACATTCCAAACGAAGTGTGTGAAGAATATGTGCAGGCAAAGCATCATAAGAACAACTTCAGTAAGGATGCAGAAAGCAGGTCGAAGGCAATTCTTAAAGTCATATACTCTGATGTATGTGGTCCTCTCCAGGTGGATTCAATTGGAGGTAACAAATACTTTGTTACATTCATAGATTATTTTAGTCGAAAACTATGGTCTTACCTGATCCAGAAGAAAAGTGAAGTGATCGAGGTATTTTCCAAGTTTAAATCTATGGTCGAAAGACACAGCGGTCGAAAGATCAAGATTTTGAGAATTGATGGTGGTGGAGAATATGTGTCGAAAGACTTCGATGCATTATGTGTGAAAGAAGGGATTGTGCATGAGGTGGTGCCACCCTACACTCCACATCAGAATGGAGTCACAGAAAGGAAGAATAAAACCATTATGAATATGGTTAGAAGTATGTTGAAAGGCAAGCATCTACCCAAAGAATTATGGGGAGAAATTGTGTCGACTGCGACATATATCTTGAACAAATGTTCGACGAAGAAGCTAGAAGGAATCACGCCAGAAGAATGTTGGTCTGGTGTCAAGCTTAGCTTGAGTCATCTGAGGGTGTTTGGATCTATAGCACATAGACATGTGCCAGATCAGTTGAGAAGAAAACTTGATGACAAGTCCAGTCAGATGATCCTGATAGGATATCATTCGACTGGAGGATACAAGTCGTTCGACCCAGTGACTAAGCAAGTAGTTATCAGCAGGGACATGATCATAGATGAGCTTAAGGAGTGGGATTGGACTGAGAATGTCAAGAAAGATTCAGTGAGAATCTTTTGTGATGAACCAGCTAGTGAAGTCAAAAGAGAAGTTCGACAGGAAGAAGTCAGAGGTGAAGCAGGCCCAAGCAGACCTCAGAGAACAAGACACATGCCTGCAAGGTTGCAAGAATGTGTGATTACATTAGATGATCTGGTCGATGAAGAAGGTGAGCTGGTACATTATGCTTTCTACGCAGATGTCGAACCTGTCAATGCAGCTGAGGCATTGAAAGATTCAAAGTGGATGAAAGCAATGGACGAAGAGCTGAAGTCAATCGAAGTCAACAACACTTGGTCACTTGTTGAATTGTCCCAAGACAAGAAGGCAGTCGATGTGAAGTGGGTATACAAGGTGAAGTTGAATCCAAAAGGAGAAGTGACTCAGCACAAGGCGAGACTTGTGGCGAAAGAATTTCTTCATAAAGAAGGAATCGACTTCGATGATGTTTTTGCACCTGTTGTTAGAATCGAAACAATCAGGTTGGTTATTGGTCTAGCAAACATGAACAACTGGCAGATATGCCAGATGGATGTGAAATATGCATTCCTTAATGGCTCATTAGAAGAAAAAGTTTATGTTGCACAACCAGCTGGGTTTGTGAAACATGGCGAAGAAAGAAAAGTGTATAGGCTGCATAAGGCCCTGTACGGACTTAAACAAGCTCCAAGAGCTTGGAACAAGAAGATAGATGGCTTTCTAAGGGAGAAGGAATTTGTAAAGTGCAAATCTGAACATGGAGTATATGTAAGAAGAAGCAAGAGTGAATTTCTTATACTATGTCTTTATGTTGATGACCTGTTGATAACAGGTAGCTGTAAGAAGGATATCGAAGACTTCAAAGGTGATCTCAACAGGGAATTCAAAATGCCAGATCTGGGTGGCATCTCATATTTCCTTGGCATCGAATTCTACAAGAGTGGTAGAGGTTTGATGATGCACCAAAGAAGGTATGCAGCTGAAATTCTCAAGAGATTTGAGATGCAAGATTGCAACCCAACTTCGACTCCATCTGAGCCCAGATTACAACTGTCGAAAGATTCAAATGAAGATGATGTCGACCCAATCTAATACAGAAGACTTATTGGGTCACCTCGATACCTTTGTCGTACAAGGCCTGACTTAGCATACAGTGTAGGTATGGTGAGTAGGTTCATGAGAAGTCAAAGGTATCACATCTAGCAGCGACAAAAAGGATACTGAGGTATCTGAAAGGAACTCTCGACTATGGCATCTTATTTCTGCAGCTGATGAAGGAAAAGAATGCAAATTAGTGGGATATACCGACTCAAGTGGGTGTAGTGATGTTGAGGATCGAAAATCCACAACTAGCTATGTGTTTATGCTAGGTGGTGCACCAATTGCTTAGAGTTCGAGAAAAGAGCCAGTAGTGGCATTATCATCGTGCGAAGTAGAATACATAGCTGCTTCTCTCTGTGCATGTCAAGCAACATGGATGGTGAATCTGGTAGAAGAGATAACATCGAAGAGTCATGGAGAAATTACCATGAAGATCGACGGCATGTCAGCTATCAATTTGACGAAGAATCCAATAGCACATGGTCGAAGCAAGCACATCGAGATGAGGTTCCATTATCTTCGAGAGCAGGTAGCAGATGGGAAGATGATTATGGAACACTACAGAACTGAGAATTAGATTACAGACATCATGACAAAGGGAGTACAGGTCAAAGTGTTCAGAAAGCTAAGAGCTATGATGAATGTAGATAGCTTAGACACAATTAATGAAGTGGTGTATTGAATTGTAATTCCTTGTGTCGAAGCAGGTTGCTCGACAGAGTAAGGAAGTGTCGAACCACCTAGTGTGTTGAGTAGTGTTAGCTATTTTGGGCTTATATAATTTTGGGCTTTAACTTGAGGTCCAAGTTAACATAAATCTATAAATAGAGGGAGTAATCCTTATTTTGTAATAGAGGTGAATAGAGTATTCACAACACTTATAATTCACAGTATATGGACATGGTAAAAGATTGTGGCATACTATATTATATTTTAAGATTAACTAAGAGTGATTTATCTTTGAAAATTGTGGAAGATCTACTTTAAGATTAACAATATTTATTTCAAGTGTTACTTTTATTGCTATAATTTTAGAAAAACAAAATTTATTTAATTGTGTTTGAATTCTCACATCTATTATAATATATTTTTGAAATTTGAGTTAATATACTTTGTTGAAGTAACTCTTATGTTGCTAAAATATTTTTTTAAAATGGATATGAAAATTTATTTTCTTTTAAAGATATTTTTTTAAAATAAGGATAAATTATTTTAATGAGTTAAATCCCATGTAAGTTATTAATATTCAAGAAATTCATATCTTTTTAAATTTTTCACAATGTGATATAAAAATCAAAACATTAAAATCAACAACCAACTTATGATATATTATTTGTTATAAATAGAATGATGAAAAATACTATATCATTGAATATTTTAAAAACTGAAAAAAACTAAAAATATTTTAAAGATATAATATTGAAAAAATATCTTAAAGTTAGTAATTATCTCAAAACAAATATAAATATTGTTCTATAAAATTTATGACTAGAATATATTTATATAAGCTAGTAAATTAATTATTAGGTTAATATATTTTTTCCTATAACTACTTTGAGATTAAATTTTTTTATTTTATATGTTCATTTTCTTTATGCTTTTAAAGAAAACATAGTTTTAATTTTAGTCTTTAGATTCAATGACTATGAGATAATGTGCTATAAATAAAGTAGAAGTTTTCGCATATGTCGGGATATAGTCTGCTGCTTTAGATTTAATATATTACATAGATGCATTTATCTAATTTTAAAATTTTACAATTTAATTAAAAAAACTCACAAAATATAATAAGAATTTCTTTTCTAGAAATTTATAAAATAATAAGTATTATCTGATTAAGTTTTTTAATAAAAAAATAATATTAATAGTTGGCCGATCTTTATTTGCAAATTTTATATTAATATTTTAAAATCAATATAACCTATTTTAAATTTTATGGTTTCTAAACATTTAGAAAAAATAAATGTTATGTGATTAAATTTTTTTAAATAAAAAATCATCTCCATATTAGTTGGTTAGTCTTTATTTGCAAATTTTATTAATATTTTAAAATCAATATACCTATTTTAAATTTTAATGGTTTACAATTCTTAAAACCAATATATACCTTTTGAATTTTTATATTAATATTTTAAAATTTAAAGAAATCAAAATATGTCATTTTTATAGAAAGTTTTTATATAATTTCAACTATCTACTTGAATCTTTTTAAAATTTATATTTGTAAAACAAACATAAATATTTCAAAGTGACTTGTTTCACATTAATTTTATGAAGCATATGAGTGGACTTCAATTCTTATATGAATGTATTAATTTCTTTGAGAAAATTGAAAAAATATTCTGGTTAAAAAATACAGGTGTGTGGTATTTCTACACAAATAAGGGATACTCAGATGCCTTAATAGATTTATAACAGTTAGGTCTTTCCCGCGGTGGCGAAAGACCCTATATAGTAGTGTTTATGGGGTTTATGGTGGTATGAGAGGTCAACTCATGTGATGTGAGAGCTCTCTGTATATTATGCGGTATGCAATTAAGTTATGATCTCCCTTTTATCTACTAGGGGTGAGGTATTTATAGAGACTCTTGAAAATGCATTGTAGAGTTAGTGGGCTGTTATGACCAAGGAAGTGGTCAATGGAAGACTTGTTCTTCCTAGAATCATGAAGGAAGTGGTTTCCCTATTTAAATTGCTCTATGAATTATGTATCTTAGCCTAAGTCCAATAAATGGGGCTTATCCTTTCGTTTGGCTACTAGGTGCTAGTCCTAGGGGGGAGGCTCAGTCATACCGTAATTTTGTCTCAAGATTTGTAATTCATCTAATCATTTGCAGTTTTGTCACTCTTGTTCATATTTTACATTTTTTATTCATATTTTGATTTAAAATAGCATGTCTTGTTTCTACGTTTTAGTCACATACATTTTATTACAAAATAAATGATTATTTATTTTAAAATGAATGATCATGTGCATTCATATAGCTTTTCCATCAAATTTCTAACTTGCATATAAGACAAAAATAAAAAAAGTTCATTTTAATGTATTCATCATTATAGTAATCCATGCATTGTATCATTGGATAATCATCATCATACATCATGAGCACAAGGTCAACAAAAGAGCCAAGGTACAAGGTTCATTTCCAATGTATGCCTTACATTTGTATCTTGCACCATTTAAACAATTTCATTCCATCCATGTATCATTCATCTTCTCATTTCAAAGCCAATATTATCTAATTTTTATTTACATTTCAACACATTTTCATTCATACCTTTAAGTAACCAACCATATTCATCTCATTCAACTTCAATTCTCATTCAACATATGAATTCCTCATACTTTACAATCATTCATCTAATAACATTCATAACTTAATCAATTGATCATTATACATCAAATTTAATCACCCAATTCATCATTTAATCACAATTAACATTACAATTTGTCATGCTCCAAATTTGCCTTATCATTCACTTATCTAGCTCAGAGCTTTCAAATTCATCTGCATTTCATCTACCCTAAGCATTCATTTTCATCAGGACATTCATTCATCTGCATACAATCATTCATTCATTGGTTCAAAGGTTTGGAATTGGATTGACTCAACATTGGTTATTTTTACTAGGTGATTAGATTAATATTGTGAATTGTGATGCAAGATATTTTAAATATTATTGGATGTTATTGGATCAAGGCTTCATTCTATGGCAAGTCTTCTGGATTAGGTTTTCTTGGTGGGTTTGCTTGGAAAAGAAGATACTATGATACAATTGACTTATTTATCAAAGTCAACATTGAAAATTGACTTTTTTTTTACCTAATCCTTAGAAGTCTCTCATTTTCATATTCAAGTTATGGCTATTGAATTGATGCACATCATAAGAAGAAAGGAGTTTGAAAGTCATTCATGACCCAATTGACTTTTGGTCAAACAGTTGATCAAGTCTGTTGGAGTTCTTACTTTAACTTGGGTTACCAAATTTTGATCAAAGTGCTTCATTCAATTAGATTCTTTCAAATTACAAAGTTCAAAGAGAATTAAAATTAAAAAAGGAGGGAAATTGTATCTATTCCTTAAAGAATAAGTTACAATGGAGAGTTAACCATACAAAGTCAAAGCACACTCAAATATTCCAAAATACGAGGGAAAAGGACATCACAATGGAATATTACATAAAAAATCCAAGTTTGACCTACAATCGACTTTTGGTCAAACAGTTGACCAATGTATGACCCTAACCCTAAGATGACCCAAAATTTATTTTCCAGTAATTTTCAAACATCTACATTCATCTTCAAAAAAATTACACCATTGGCCTCCATGATCATTCACCCTCATTCATGAGTTCAAAATTTCCTTGTATGGTTTGGCACTTTCATGACAAACTACTTAACTTCATAGCTAAACTTGCATCAATCTGCAGTACCTGTACCACACCAATCACCATCACATGCGCAACAAGTAAGACAAAATCAAAAAAGAGGAAAAATAATTATTATAACTCTTCTTTTTTTTCAACAGTTAATGCATTATCTTCCAAGACTCATTTCCTTTGCAAGCAATAGAAAAAGCTCTTAGAAGAATTTTTCAGCATGAGAATTTGGTTCTTGTAGTGTGAGGAATTTTATATATTGCATAATACTAATTCTTAATTTAATCTTTTGATCAATGTAATCAAGGGAAACCCATATCAATGGGGTGTGTGAACTTTAAGGCAAAAAATGGACGATTTCCTGGGCCGTGGAATCTAGTGACCCTTGCATCAGAGACTCCTTTCTCGATCAGTGACGTTGAAGCTTTAACATAATTTTTTAAGATTATCAGTCATTTAATTCAAGTTGATGGAAAAATAAGCAAGAAAGAATAAGAATTTGGTGTCTGAGCATGGATATATCCAACTGAGGCCAATTGATCTAAAGTTTCCTAACATAATGCTTCTTGTTAGAGATTTACCAAAGAGCATTAAAGGAAGGATGAAAAATGGTGATGCAATAATTAAAATGGATCTAGTAGCTGCAACAATTAAATAGCCAAGTGATGTGGCATGCATGTAAACCCTAACGTCAGTCCTATTGGTGCTTGCATGTAATATTTGTACATGGGCGCCAGTCCATGTGGCGCCTTGCAGACCTCGAAAATCATCATGCAAATAGCCATGCAGCCTGCAACCTATGTGAAGACCATGCATGCATGCAAGTCTACGAGGCGATAGTCCATATGGCTAGCATGTGAATTTTGCATATGTAAGTCAAACCAATTGGCGCCTACATGCAAGCCCTTTTATCCATGCATTCAAACTTTTACATGTCTTTGCATGTCTCTCATTATAAATAGCCATGCAAGATTAACTTTTATTCATCACCAACAATCACTTCTTCCTCTGCAACAACCACTATTTCATATATTTACTACGACAAATGTCTCTCCTTATTATGGGTGAATCGCACAGAGGCATAGTTGCAAATATAGCAATTTATGTAAGCGTTTAATTCTTGTATTATTTCTCTAGAATAATTTTTTATAACGATACTTATTTTGTTGTTTATTTTTTATAAAATAACGTATTTTGTTGTTTCTTTTTTAGGATGTTTCTAGGTTTCAAACTCGGGTCCACGAATTTGTACACATGGACCCGATGATTCAACCGTATGTCAAACTCACCGGTTTTGGAAATATAATAAAAATAATGTCTTGGTCGGTGGATACAAAATTTATTCTTGCGTTATGTGAAAGATGACGTCTCGAGACACACACATTCTGGTTTCCAACCGGTGAATGTACCGTGACGTTAGAAGATATGTTATTGGGACTGTCTATCAAAGGTAAGGCGGTAAATGGTAAAACCAACTATGTGAATTCAATTTGCATGGACCTCTTGGATGCTGATTTGTTAGATGATAACTTAAGAGATCAAGGTATACTCCTTTCACGCCTTAAGGCATATTATAACATCTTATAGTTAGATGAGAATTCTACCAAAGAGGCTCGAATAATAAAAACTTGGTGTTATATTATGCTTTTAATTAGTTTATTTTTATTTCCCGAAGGTAGTGGTTCTAGTATGCATGTTATGTATTTATCTTTACTAAGACATGTAGATAGAATAAGAAGTTACAATTGGGGGTCTGCTTGTTTGGCTTATCTTTATAGCTCTTTGTGTAAAAAATGCACACAAATGCACATCTATATTTTCTGGATGTTCTGTTTTGCTTCAAGCTTGGGGTTAATCCAGACTACGGTCTCTAGCACCCGTCAACAATAACCCATTCACATTCCCGTACGCACAAAAGTAAGTTCTTAAAAATGGATTATATTTACTTACTTTGCTGATTATTATCTCTAAATAATATTTTTTCTTTCATGGTGCAGATGGTCGACACGTGATATGAGTTATAATAGATGTCCAAGACACTGTATTTTCCAATATCACAACCTCTTGGATCACCTTCGACCGATGAAGGTAATTCCATTAACCTAATTATTTCGTAAAAATTTGTTAATTTCTTCTACCTAATTTATAATCTAATATATGTTCACATTTCAGTTCATTTGGCGTCCATATCTAAATTTGGATCATGACCATAAAATCAACAAACAAGACACAGCCGTTTAAACTGCATGCACACCGATCATAAGATTCACCGCTGTGGAGATGCACAATAGTGAAAATAAGGGTTTGCAGGGAAAAAGGAACAATGTCAGGGAAGGTGTATGATTTATCCCTGTAACAGCTCTGAGTTACTATTGCATCAACAAATATCAATTACTACCAGCTCTCAAGGGTATTTTCTCCCAAGTCCTTAGTGAGAAAACCTTTAATCAATCTACCTTAATTTCTATGTCCAGAGGCAATTACGGTGAAGTTAAGCTTTATAATATCAAGAATACTCTGGTTCATACAGGGTATCCCTAGTCCTAGGTGATATCTACTGTAGAGTAACCTTATGAAAATCTTATCAATGGCGGTCGAGCATAATTGATAATCACAAATCAATCTCGATTGGTCTGAAAGAGAAAGCAATAAATACATCAAAAGGTTACCGTAAAAATAATATTATAAATGCAAATGTAAACTCAAATTCGTTACAATTATAAATCAGGGATATCCCCTAGAATTGGGAGGTTTAACTACTCATATTGTTCAAAATAAATTCAAGATGAAAAATACACATTACAAGTAATTGGATGATGTCGTACCTCATATGAAAAATGGGGATACGATTTCAAAGCGAAGCGCGATCCCACGCTCGCAATGATGGATTGAACAGAGTCGCCACCGAACTTTATTTATTCCTAAAAAGGAAAGGGGAAATATCGATAAAACCCAAGACAAAACGACAATGATTATTGGTCGTCGCAACCAAATCAGGGTTCGGGAGTCGATTACGCAAGGGGAAGGTATTAGCACCCCTCACGTCCGTTGTACTCAACGGGAACCATTAGGTCAGTTGTGTGCATTAATATTAGTTTGAAATGTTAGGCTTTTCAATTTATTATGTGGGAAAGAAAGAATAAGAAAGGGAAAATGTTTTTGGATTTTTGACAAAGGACTAAACCTAAGTTTTTTATTAGTGGGCCTGACAAGATTTACAAATCCTGCTCCTACGTATCTCAGTAGAGAAATCAAGGCTTACGTAGTTCTGGGTAGAAAAATGTTTGTTTGTTGGTCGATTTTAGCGAAAGCTATACTGTATTAATCGACGAAAACATTGTTTTACCCAAAACAGATGAGGAGTGGACGCATACCACACATCGAACGGATTTATAAATCTACATTCGAAAAAGCGTCACTTATCTCGACTCAACAATCGTGGCCGAAACATTGTTTTGTATCACTTAAGACAAGATACCTTTCGTTTATGAAAAAGGTTTTTGATTAGTCGCACGGCGGCGAGAAAAAGAGTTTGATTGGCTTGATGTATTTTGAGTGATGGCGAGAACTTGGATGAGCGAGATATACATCTCGAATCCTAGCCTCAGGAGTGCACGGTATACACCATGTTCCATTTCCATCTTTATTGAAAGAGTTTAAGATAGGAATTAAGTATTTTGGAATTTGATTGAGAAAGGGTTTGAAGAAACCGCATTGACAATTTTAGACGATGGCGAGAACTTGGATGAGCGAGATATACATCTCGAATCCTAGCCTCAGGAGTGCATGGTATACACCATGTTCCATTTCCACCCTTATTGAGAAAGTGTTAAATAATAATTAATTATTTTTGAGTTTTGTTGTGAAAATGACTTGACCCTAGATCAAGTATTGATGGACGTTCAAGAGAAAATTGAATGAGTGTTTTAGAGAAAACATAGTGGATAAATTTGGATGATGGCGAGAGCTAGGATTGGCGAGATATACATCTCGAATCCTAGTCTCAGGAGTGCGTGGTATACACCACGTTCCACTTCCATCTTTATTGAAAGGTGTTTAGATATGAATTAAGTATTTTTTGAGTTTTTATGAAAAATGACTTGACGTTGAATCAAGCGTTTGATGAAAGTTTGAAAGAAATGGAAAAGAAATAGGAGAGAGAAACGAATTGATTTGTTTATTGAGAAAATACTCGATGTTGGATCGAGTCATATTTTTGTATTTTTTGGGAATGGTTGATTTTATTCTTGTGTTAGTATCTAACTAAACAGTCAAACAAATAAAGAAATGAAACAGTACAAGATTATTACACATCGGGGGAGTGGGGTACATTTTGTCAAATGGGGATTCAAAGTCATGAAATAATTAAATCGGGCCCAAAAAACAAATGATGCAAAGTATGAGTGTAAGTGCAAGAGAACCGGCTCATTGTAAGAAAGCCCAAGAGTAAGCTATGTGAGGTTGATGGCGATGCTTAAAAGCAATCGACTTACAAGGGTGTGGAAATGAGCTCGACGTTAAATCGAGAAAAGTGTGATTTTAATAGTTTAAAATGGTTTTGAATGGATGATGAAATTAAAAGAAAACAAATATGTGCTATTAAACAATAATGAAACTATGAGCATAATAAAAACATAAACATGGAAAAAATGAATGCTAAAAGAAATAAAATGCCATATGTGGGTATCAAACCCATTCCACTAAAGACTAGAAACTACCCTCTCTCCACTGGACCAATTATGATTAGTTATTATTTACAACAAACACTTGGGTATATAAACCAGAACAGATTGGAATAAAGTTTTTAAAAAAAATAAAAAATAAAAACTAAAATGAAGTACTCTGTTGGGTTTTCAAAGAGAAATTAATTTGGGAAGACCAACATGAATATGCTACGATTATCCATAAACCAAAGTAAATGACCAACTAAGGGAAACTAAATGGTCACTTAATGGGATTTAAAAGTCTGCTTAATAATGTTTAATAAAGAGCAAATAATAATAAAAAAAGAAATGAAAAGGGAGGACACAAACGAATTCCCAGAACTCATCGTCCTCACACCTCTCACGAACGAAGTCTCTCTTCTCTCAATCTCAAACGCTCCCGCGTCCCCAACCTTCACTCTCAACAAATCTCTCTCTCGCTCCTCACCTCAGTTGTCATCTCCCAATCTAAGCGCGAAAAGATAAAGAAACCATGGTTCCCAAGAGAAAGTTTGGACAGGACGGCTCACCTTTGACGGTGACGGCGAGCTCAGGTAATCCTTGAATCTTATCCCTTCACCTCTTCAAAAAATGGTTTTGCTTTGATTTTGGGATTAGGGTTTTTGTAGTATCTTTTTCTGCCTCTCAATTTTCGTCCTCGTGTCTCACTGATTCCTTCCCTATTTATCTTTTACGAATTAGGGTTTTCAGATTGGCATATGGAGTTCAAAAGAGTATCCTGCAAAATCTCTTTTTGGGTTGTCAGGTTTCGGTCGCCCTACTTGATGTTTGGATTTGGAACAGGTAATCTGAGCATGTGCTTTCTTCTTCATTTTTGTCTTAACTCTGTTTTGGGTAATTTTCTGAATTTCACTGCCTTGTTAATTGCTCTGTGTTACTGCAGTGAAAAAAATTGAAGATTCAAAGGCGGTTTCGGTTTTGATCACATCTTTGGATTGCTATGGTTTGGGTTATGCAGGTCCACGGTTAACATGAATTATGGCGGTATGATCGGTTATGGACCAGGGGCATAATTGAAACAGGACGGGTACATCTGGCATATGTGTAGCACAAGTTGTTAGTTAGACTTTGCAAAGCATCGGCAGTAAAATTATTTTCATCCCACAAAACATGATAATGAGCTGGATGGCTTGTACCCTGTATTCCGGCATGACTGCATAGATAAAAGTCAAACTCAGTCGGATGGCAGATCTTAGAATCCACAACAGTTCCAGGTAATATGTTGCCACTGCGATCAACAGACCTCTTGTCATGGTGGTTATTGGCAAAGAGCCTAGTATGATGACGTTTTTGAACCACCACAAAAGTCACAGGAGGCTGACATGTTCATGAAGATATTCCAAACCCTTGGCAGCTTCAAGTGCTATTCTCAATCGAGTTTCCCAATCTAAATTAACAGATGTGACACTCGAATTTTTATTGCTGACAGGATAAAGATGTTCTTGCAAGCCACCATTCTCCATAAATTCATACACCAACAGCTTATGATTATGATCAGAACAGTATCCAAGCAATGCAAGCAAATATGGCGAATGCAACCGGCTTAGCAATTCCACCTCGACTTTAAACTCTCCTTCTCCTTGCTTTCCTGCTTGATCCATCAACTTAATCCCAACTTTCCTTCCATCGTTGAGCACTCCACGGTAAACTAGTCCAAATCCACCATGACCAACCACATTTGACTTGCTGAAGCCTCCAGTAGCAGAATGCAGCTGCTTGAAAGTGAACACCTTAAGTCCTTCCTCAGCAACAACTTGCAGATTTGAAAAATATCACTTTTCTCATTAAGGTTAGCAGCATCTTCAACTTTATGACTATTGCGTCGGCGCTTGGAAACTTGGTTACGGATGTAGCAATAGTAAGCAAAAGCAACAAAAGAAGCAAAAACAGCGAGGGAGGCAAGTAGCACAATAGCAACAAGTGCAATCTTGGCTTTCCTTCTATAATCTTCATCTTCCACCATTTTTGTAGAAGCAAAACCTCCAATACTGGAAAATGGCTAGAGGGTGATGTCAAAACCAAGGAGAAGTTGCATTTTGTAAAAACCTATTATGGTTCCTCTCCTGTAACAAAATCTTCTCCGCCATCTTCTCTCATTTGAAAAGAAATATAAAAGAAGGAAGTTTGTGGCTCACTTGCTAGTAATGGTGGTTGTATCTTGAAATCATTATTCTGAATGAAGTGGTTCGTTCTCATGCTAAGAATGCAGTTACCTCTTGTGGTAATAGTAGTTGTCAAGAGAGACTATTGGTAAAATTTGGTAACAATTTCCTTGATGCTAATGAGACTCCTAGCGGGTGGTAATTTCCTCTATAGAAGTTTGCTGGTATTTATGGCTGGGTATGTAGGTACAGAAACATGGCCTATTATTTGCAGTCTAGTTTATTATTCCTCAGTCATATGCATCTTGAGGGAACTTTTTCATATTACTCTTTACATAAACTACTTCCTCCCTTTGTTGTCCAACCAATTGAAAAGATGTTCAATGGTTTTCTCTGTAACAAACTTGGTTTGAATGAAATGAATTTGTGGTTATAGAAATGAATATGGATTTTAGAAATAAATCTAAGACTAATCAAAATGTCAATTTAAAATAAAAAAAAACCAACAAAACCAATTAAAATCGAATCAATCTATAATTTGTTAAAATTACTTTGATATCAACTCTAACATTCATTTGGAAATTAAAATCAATTAGAGTTTGAATCATTAGTAAAACACAATTAAGATTAACTTGAAATTTGGAATCAGATTTACTTTGAAATTAAATTAAAAATTGAAAATTAAAGAAAAGTCAAATAACTAAAATCCATTTTGTAATCACAAAGCACCATGATCAAAAAGCTAGATAATAACCAATGTTATCACAAAATATGGATTTGGGAATGGATGGTTGCCTTTGGTCATGAATGTATGCAAATGAACTTTAGGCCAAGTGCCAAATAAAAAAAATGGAAAAAATTCAAGATCCAAATCGGGGTATGACAGTTGCCCCTATTTAAGCGTCTTCAACTAGAGAGTATGAAGCAGGACACTCTTCATATGATCATAGTGGGAGATGGTTAAATACTAAGAAGACCCGAATTTTGATCCTGAATCCCTATGACATGATGTGATATGATATGATATGCATGGATGCATGATTCTTTTTTTGTAATTTTTATCTGCTAGGGATATAGTGAACCCTTAACAGGAGATGCTACTAGGCAGACCAAACTGTGGGGAATGCTGGTGGTCCACAAGGAGACAGACAACTGGGGTAAAAAAAACAAATTTGCTGGGGAAAACAAAACCTGCTGGAGAATCAGACACACACTGGGGAGTAACCGAAGTGAAAGTTGATAAAGAACATTCAGAGCACAAGAGGTTTCGGTAGTAAGTTCATATATGACTTACTAAACCCGAATAAGAAAGAAAATGTCACAACAGGTTCAGATATGACCTGGCAATACTGGAATAAAACACAACAACAAGTTCATATATGACCTGACAATGCTGGGGAATATCAAGAAGTTCTGACAGCAGGTTCAGATATGACCTAACAAACTCAGAAAAAAAAAACAAGAAGAGTGTATCAACAGGTTCATATATGACCTGGTAATACTGGAATGAAAGTTCAAAAACAGGTTCATATATGACCTGACAACACTGAAACAATCATAGAGAAAGACTCTTCAGGACAGGCTCACATATGACCTGACACTGGAATAAAGCTCAACAACAGGTTTAGATATGACCTGAATAGTATTGAACAAAAATTGGAAAAACTCTTCAGAACAGGTTCATATATGACCTGTACTGGAATAGAGCTCAACAACAGGTTCAGATATGACCTGAATAGTATTGAACAAAAAATTGGAAAAACTCTTCAGAACAGGTTCAAATATGACCTGACACTGGAAAAAGGCTCAACAACAGGTTCATATATGACCTGAATGGCTTGAACGACAGGTTCATATATGACCTGAATGCATTTGAACAACAGGTTCATATATGACCTGAATGCATTTGAACAACAGGTTCATATATGACCTGAATGCATTTGAACAACAGGTTCAGATATGACCTGGCAATGGAATAAAGTTCAACAACAGGTTCACATATGACCTGAATGCATTTGAACAACAGGTTCATATATGACCTGAATGCATTTGAACAACAGGTTCACATATGACCTGGCAATGGAATAAAGTTCAACAACAGGTTCACATATGACCTGAATGCATTTGAACAACAGGTTCATATATGACCTGATAATGGAATAACAACAATTGGACTTGAAAATGACTACGAAAACCGGATGTTGGTTTAAGGATACCAAAAACAAACTGGAAATAGAGGTCCAAGGACATAGGATCAACAACAAGACCTAGGTCAATGCACAATGAGCACGAAATACCTTTCGATTGTGCATGCTTTGAATGCTTTTATGCATGATATATGAATGATCATGACTATGAGAATGCTGACACTTGGTAGACTGAGAGTTTGTAAAGACTGTTTACAGAGGTTCTGATCCCTCAACACCAATAACTCATACCCGTACAATTAACAGGCGCATCCAGAGGAGAAACTGTCATGATTGACAGTTATAAATAACCAAAGGTCCATCCTTCTAGAGGATTAATGAGTTATACTCCATGGGGATTTTTGTTGGTGATCCAGGAATATTTATGCAACCTCGAGGCTTTCGGGGAAACAAATGATTTTCCTTTGATTTTCACATATATCAAAGTAAATTTGTTCTTTTTACTAAATTCCAAATTCTTTTCAAGTTTCAAAACTTCATTATTAACAAATAAATGACATTTTGCATAACAAAGAAAAGCGTAGATGAACACAAACTAACAATGATTGGGAAAACTTGTATTTTATTCAAGAATGGTAGCACACAAATAGCGTAGCTCCATGGAGTGTTACAAGTTTTGGAAAATGGCAATAAGGAAAGGTTTACATTGAATTCAGTGACCACTAACATCCTTAATAGATATGATTCCCCCAAAACCTTTCTCCTAAGGGGAGTGACTGGATTAATCTTCCACCTCAAATTCTTCGGTGTAAATCAGTAACAACTGATGCAGTTTATGCCTTTTGCCCCTAACTTTTTCTTGGATCGCCCTTTCGGGTTTTCAATCCACCGGGACGCTCCTTTTTGCCTAAGTCGCCTTTTTAAGTTTTCAACTTAGCGAGCTACCATTTTTATTCATCCCTAACTTTTGCCTAGACCGCCCTTTCGGGTTTTCAGTCCACCGGGATACCCTTTTTTTTTACCTAAATCGCCCTTTCAGGTTTTCGATATAGCGGGTTTTTATTAGGCATAGTACTTTTTAACTGCATCAGAGTTCACGGATGTGAGAGCTCTTCACCATCCATAGTTGTGAGAATCAAGGCACCACCGGAGAAAGCTTTTTTCACAACATATGGGCCTTCATAATTGGGGGTCCACTTCCCACGTGAGTCCTTGTGTATTGGCAAGATCTTCTTAAGCACGAGGTCTCCTTCTCTGAATTCCCGAACACGTACTTTCTTGTCAAAAGCCCTTTTAAGCCGTTTTTGGTATAATTGTCCATGGCACAAAGAAGTCATTCGCTTCTCATCTATGAGGTTCAACTGATCAAATCTAATTTGAATCCACTCAGCCTCTTCTAGCTTGGTTTCCATCAGGATTCTCATTGAAGGTATCTCTACTTCAATTGGGAGAACTGCTTCCATCCCATATACCAAAGAGAAAGGGGTTGCCCCTGTTGAAGTGTGGACGGAAGTCTGGTATCCATGCAGTGCAAAGGGTAGCATTTCGTGCCAATCCTTATAGGTTTTTACCATTTTCTGCAGGATTTTCTTGATGTTTTTATTAGCGACTTCAACAGCGCCATTCATCTTTGGACGATATGGTGAAGAGTTATGGTGCTCAATCTTGAAGCTCTCGCATAATTCTTTCATAGTCTTATTGTTCAGATTCGTCCCATTATATGTGATGATCCGACTTGGAATTCCATAACGGTAAATGATCTCTTTCTTGAGGAACCGTGCAACCACTTGTTTTGTCACATTAGCATAAGAGGCGGCTTCTACCCATTTGGTAAAGTAATCAATGGCAACCAGGATAAAGCGGTGACCATTGGAAGCTTTAGGCTCGATGGCGCCAATCATGTCAATGCCCCACATTGAGAAAGGCCAAGGTGACGTCAAAACATTTAGTAAGGTCGGAGGCACGTGCACCTTGTCAGCATAGATTTGTCATTTATGACATTTTCTAGCATAATTGAAGCAATCGGATTCCATGGTCAACCAGTAATAACCAGCTCTCAAAATCTTATTGGCCATGGCATGCCTATTGGCATGAGTTCCAAAGGATCCTTCATGAATCTCCTTGATCAACAAGTCCGCTTCACGTCCATCCACGCATCTGAGCAGAATCATGTCGTGATTTCTCTTGTACAACACACCATTGCTTAAGAAGAATTTGGATGCCAACTTCCTCAATGTTTTCTTGTCAAGGGTTGTGGCATCTGTTGGATATTCTTGATTTTGCAAAAAGCATTTGATGTCATGAAACCAGGGTTTTACCATCGGCTTCCTCTTCAACTGACTGACAGTAGGCAGGCTCAACTTTCCGCTCGATCTGAATGAGAGGTGCTTCATTACGGAATCTGACTTGGTACATTGAAGCCAACATAGCCAAAGCATCAGCAATTTGATTCTCAATTCTCGGGATATGACGGAAAGTGATTTCGTCAAAGTATTTTATTAGTTCCATGACATAGGCACGATATGGGATCAACTTGGTATCACGGGTTTCCCATTCTCCCTTGACTTGGTATATCACCAAGGCTGAGTCTCCACATACTTCGAGGATTTTGATTCGGAGATCAATTGCTGCTTCAATGCCTAGGATGCACGCCTCATATTCTGCTATATTATTCGTGCAATCAAAACACAACCTTGCTGTGAAAGGAGTGTATCCACCATTTGGATTCAACAGGACAGCTCCTACGCCATGCCCCATGTAATTGGAGGAACCATCGAACATGAGCTTCCACTGAGATCCGGGTTCAGGTCCTTCATCAAGTCTTGGGATTTCACAGTTCTTTACTACCATAATGTCTTCATCAGGGAAGTCAAACTTCAACGACTGGTACTCTTCAACGGGCTGGCTTGCCAGGTAATCAGACAACACACTTCCTTTGATGGCTTTCTGAGACACATATTGGATGTCATACTCAGATAGTAACATCTGCCAACGGGCGAGTCTTCCAGTCAAAGCAGGCTTTTCAAAGATGTACTTTATTGGATCCATTTTTGAGATCAACAAAGTAGTGTGGCAAATCATGTATTGTCTTAAACGACGAGCGGCCCATGCTAAAGCACAACAAGTTTTCTCCAAGAGTGAGTATCGGGATTCATAATCGGTAAATCTCTTACTCAGATAATAGATGGCATGCTCCTTTCGACCGGTTTCGTCATGTTGTCCCAGCACACATCCCATTGACTTTTCAAGCACAGTTAAGTACATAAAGAGTGGTTTCCCCTGAACAGGTGGAATTAGAATAGGGGGCTCTTGCAGGTATTGTCTGATCTTCTCAAAAGCCATTTGGCAGTCAGAATTCCATTCAACTGCTTGATCTTTTCTGAGCAACTTGAATATAGGTTCACACGTAGCAGTCATATGAGATATAAACCTAGAGATGTAGTTCAAACGTCCCAGGAATCCTCTAACTTCTTTCTCTGTACGTGGAGCAAGCATTTCTTGTATTGCCCTAACCTTGTCTGGATCTACCTCAATTCCTCGTTGACTGACAATGAAACCAAGCAACTTTCCGGATCGGACACCAAAGGTGCATTTGGCAGGATTCAGCCGTAGTCGAAATTTCCGAAGACGCTCAAGTAGCTTTTGCAAGTGGTCTATGTGATCCTCTTCACTTTGGGATTTTGCAATCATATCATCCACATAAACCTCGATTTCCTTGTGCATCATGTCATGGAAAAGAGTGACCATTGCTCTTTGGTAAGTTGCCCCAGCATTTTTGAGACCGAATGGCATTACCTTGTAGCAAAATGTTCCCCAAGGGGTGACGAATATGGTCTTTTCCATGTCTTTTGGGTCCATCTTGATTTGATTATAACCCGAGAATCCGTCCATAAAGGAGAAGACTGCGAACTTAGCAGTGTTGTCTACCAGAGTGTCAATATGTGGCAGGGGGAAGTCGTCCTTTGGACTAGCTTTGTTTAGATCCTTGTAATCAACACACATCCTGACCTTTCCATCCTTTTTGGGTACAGGTACTATGTTGGCTACCCATTGAGGGTACTTTGCAACTGCTAGAAAACCGGCATCAAATTGACGTTTCACCTCGTCACAAATCTTTAGAGCCATGTCGGGTCTTGCTCTTCGGAGCTTCTGCTTCACTGGAGGATAATCTGGATGTAATGGTAGTTTGTGGACCACAATATCAGTATCCAAACCTGGCATATCCTGATACGACCAAGCAAATACGTCTACATATTCATGTAGCAACTTGATCAGTCTTTCTTTGATGCTTGCCTCAAGTGTAGTCCCAACTTTGACCTCTTTCTTATCTTCTTCAGTGCCAAGGTTGATTGTTTCCACTGGTTCTTGATGTGGCTGAAGGGCCTTTGACTCGTGCTCGAGCATCCTTTCCAGTTCTTCTGGGAAATCACAATCTTCCTCACTCTCCTCTTCCGCTTGGTAGATGGGGAGTTCGAAATTATAGGAAGTAGCGGGGTCATCGAATTCAACTGGTTTATTGATTATTCTGCATGTTTTTTAATGATGGTTTTTTTTAGAAAAATGGAAATAAAATGCAAAAGAAGTAAAAAAAATTTTTTTGTAGTTTTTGAAAGGATTCCCATTTTAAGAAAAACAACAGATAAATGAACGACAAGAAATTGAACAAAATGCTCTTTATTTGTCATAATGATTTTTTTTGAAATTCAAAAGGGGCCCTACAAATGATCCATTAGCCTTGGGCAGAGCTAAGGATTTTTAAAAACACAAAGGAAAACAACAATTACTTTGACACAGGAAAAACTTCTGGAATCTCAACTGCCTCCCAATTTGTTAGGGCTGCTTCACACCGGTATATCAGATTTGATGTTTCTCCATCTTCAGTGTCATCTTCCACTGCACCAACTTGATCTCCATGGATAAATCCTTTGCTCAGAAAAACTTCTTGTATGCTCCGCACACGGTCCTTTGCAGGGACCAGGGCTCCTCCATTAGCAGAAGGCTTGTACCCCAAACCAAAACGGTCATTTTTCTCATTGACGTTGATGACTTGCCCCCAACCTGCAGGGCCTCCACTTTCAACTGTTGATCTTGCGCTCTTCAAAGAGGTGAATGACAAACTGGTTTTCTCAACAGGATCCTTAACCTCTTCAAGTGTGGCATTGGATATTTCAAGTGCTTGAAAAGAGGTTTCTAAGGCATCCTCATCAGCCTCAATATAACGGAAAGAGGAGAGTTGACTGATGATAAAATCTTCTTCACCTGAGACAATGACGAGCTTGTCATCGACAATAAACTTCATCTTTTGATGCAGAGTAGAAGTTACTGCCCCAGCAGCATGTATCCATGGGCGTCCCAAAAGGCAGCTATAAGCTGGATTTATGTCCATGACTTGGAAATTGATGGGGAATACATGCGGTCCGATCTGTATTGGTAACTCTACCTCCCCAACTACTGTCCTTTGCAAGCCATCAAAAGATTTCACCACAAGCGCACTAGGTTTCAACTCCGAACCTTGGTAAGACAATTTAGCGAGTGCCCTCTTTGGTAGAACATTGAGGGATGATCCAGTGTCAACTAAGACTCTGGCCAGAACATCTTCTTGGCACTTTATGGATACATATAAAGCGCGGTTGTGATTCTTCCCCTCTTTGGGTAGCTCTTCATTGCTGAAACTTAAAGTGTTGCAGGCTGTGATATTGGCGACCACTCCATCGAATTGGCCAACCGTTATATCTTGGGTAACATGAGCCTGAGCAAGCACTTTTAGTAGAGCCTCCCTATGAGCTTCGGAATTCAAAAGCAAAGACAAGATAGATACTTTTGATGGTGTTTGATGTAACTGATCAACTATCTTGTAGTCAGATTTCTTTATTATCCTTAGGAACTCACTTGCTTCATCTGTTTGCACAGCCGGTTGTGCCCCTCCATGCTCTGGGGTAGGATTTACATTTGCAGCTCCCCTTGTTGGCTCTTGAGGGTTCACATTGAAATTGGGAGTATAAATCCGACCACTGCGGGTCATCCTGCTTGTCCCTGCGATGTTAGTGATGTCGGCGTCAACATTCTTCAAGCCTTTCTCACTTTCGGCAGCTTTGGGCTTTCCATCTACCACTCCATCTACCACTGTTACGTCGTACTTCCAGGGTACCGCCTTGGTGCTTTCAAAAGGAAATGGGGTAGGCATGCAAACTACCACGGGTGATGGATGAACAACATATCTTCTGTGATAAGTTACCTCAAACGGTTCTGGTATATTAAAAACGGGTTCAATGACTGAAACTTCCTCGTTTGTTGTTGGACCAAAAATTTTCAAAACACCTTGATCCATCAAGTTCTGAATATCATTTCGTACCACTTTACATCCTCTTGGATGAACGGCACATTCCTCACAATTGTCGTGACATGTATCAATCAATCTAGCCCCCACCAATCCTGCATGAAGCGCTAGCAACGGAATTTTAACATCTTCCACGTTTTTGATTATACACACATCAGAAGCATCCTCGACGACATTAACATCACCGTGCGCTGGCAAAGGGTTACTTTTGACATTGGGTCTGACGTCTCGAAATGACAGAATCTTCTTCTCAACCAGGTCCCGCACAATATGCTTTAAAGCATAACATCCTTCTAAATCATGTCCAGGGGCATCCCCATGGAAAGGACAATGGGCATCTGGATTGTACCACGGAGGTAAAGGATTTGGTGGAGGACCCAATGATCTGGGAGTCACCAACCCTTTCTGTAGTAATGATGGGTACAATTCAGTGTATGTCATATGGATTGAAGCAAACGGAACTCTACCTCTTTGTACCCTGTTTTGATTTGGAGGATTTTGTGGACGAGGAGCCTGTGCCCTTGGCTGTTGATAAGTAGGTGGCGCGGGCGTTTGCTGGTATACCGGCGCTTGTTGAGCGGGTTGATAAACATGAGCTTGTGGTTGGTTGAAATTTAGTGTGACAGCTGCCACATATGGTTGTTGGACATATTGTACTGGATAAGTTGGTTGTTGTTGAGAAAATTGGTGTTGTTGAGTAAGTTGATGTTGTTTCTTCCATGAATGACTCCTTCTTTGACTGGTTGATACTGCATTTGTATCACCCTCCTTCTTTCTTTGAAATCCTCCAGGAAACTTTTTGGCATTACTACCAGATGTTTCAGAGGTAGTCATCATCTTTCCATTCTTCAATCCAAGTTCGACCTTTATGCCCACGGCGACCAGGTCAGAGAAGCTTGCAGATACACTACTTACCATTCTTTCATAGAACATCGGTTTGACTGTATCCATGAACCAATCCGCTAATTCCTTCTCAGCCAGAGGTGGTTCGACTTGCGAGGCCACTTCCCTCCATCGTTGCGCATATTCCTTAAAAGACTCCTTATCTTTCTGGGACATGCTGAGCAATTGCCTCCTATCTGGAGCCATATCCATATTATACTTATAATGTTGGATGAAAGCATCAGATAAGTCTTGGAAACAACGAATCCTACTCTGATCAAGGCTTAAGTACCATTTAGAGGGAGCACCCCTCAAGCTGTCTTGGAAGCAATGTATCATGAGTTTGTCATCCTCTACATGCGCAGCCATTTTTCGATAGTACATAATAAGGTGACTCTTAGGACACGAGTGGCCCTCTACCTATCGAAATCTGGGGTCTTGAACTTCGTAGGAATCACAAGACCTGATACTAAGCACATCTCCTTAGCAGGAGCACCAAAGACTTGGTCACCTTCCATAGCCCTCAATCTTTTCTCAAGCATCTGGTAATTCTCCTTCATCCCTCTTATGTCTTCCTTCCTTTCCTCATCTTCATCTGAAAAGTCTGGAGCATGTTGTTGATCCTCAAAGTAGGGTTGCACATGTGCACGAACAAGAGGAGGCGCGAACGTGTGGACCACTGGATGATTTTCATTGATGGTCGGTAGAGGAGCCGTCTGCTGAGTGGATGGTGCAAAACCAGGGGCGCCTTCAACTGTAGGCGTGAAACCGGGAGGTAAACCATAGCTTGGCCAGGTTGTTGGTACCGCCCTCGGAGGTTGGGGTTCAATCGATGGACCGGCGATTTCTGAAACAACCGTTGTTTGGGTGTCTAACTTTGCCCTGATGACCTGTAATATCTCCATGACCTGACCCATGTTTCCACGCAGGTCTTCGAGCTCTGAGCTCACTCGCTCCAATTCATACTCTTGATCTGCCATTCTTTGACGAGCTCTGGCACGAGTATTATATTGGTGTTGAAAATTCAGCGTGAAATTGGAGGAAGAAAGGACAGAATGAGACTCTGTTTTGAAAAATGCATGAATACATGTATGGATGCATTTTGTTTGCAAAACTCTTGGTTAGTTTCAATCATTCATTTCAAAAATGTCACAACACTTGTTCGCAAATATTTAAAATAATAAGGAAATGAAACACAATAAAATGAATCTCAAAAGCGATTTTTCATTAATCTCATATCAAAGTTCAAATACAAACAACGTGCTCATGGTTTATGGGCTTTCCGAACCGTAGCAAGGTCGGTAGTTAACCCTTCTAACATTGCCTTACAAAACTTAATGAAGTTAAAGACTTGATGCGGTGTGTTCTCTGGACACATGCACCAATCAACTTCTTGCAGCTTCTCAGGTAGCTCACGCATGATGGAACTCGCAAATCCGGACAGCTTCAGAAATTTTCCCTTCCACTCAGTGTAAAGCCCTTGAAGATCTTGAATGATGCGCACGTCTTCAGCCTTGGTCACCTCTATGTCCCTATAGAGGTTCCTCCAATATCTGCACTCACCTAGCAACACCATATATGCAGCATCCTGATCTTTTCCTTCAAGTGCCTGGATTCTAGCATCGGCTCGATCCAAATGATGTTTCAACCGTGTGCAAACTCTTTCTGACTCTTCAGTCTTCAACTTCTCGCGTTCCAGAGTATCCTTGTATTTTTGAATGGTATTCTCCAGTTCACGAGTACGAATCTCGGAAATCAGCCGTGTTTCCCTTTTCATTTCAAGGGTCAGCTCCAGAGTCTTGTTGAGTTTTTGAATCCGGAGTAAAGCTCTATCCAACTCCTCTTCCTTTGATTTGAACACAGATTTAGTGCTATAGAGCGCTTGTCCAAACTTTTCTCTCCTTGCTTCAGACTCTCTAGCTCTTTTGTTGGAGACTTCAAGCTCTTTGTCCTTCTTTTGTTGATCGTCTTTCAAGTTCCCATTCTCTATCGAGACTCGGCCAAGCTTGATTCTCAAATCAGCATTTTCCAACTCCAACTCCTTGATACGGGCGTTGAGCTTCTCTACATCTTCAGGTAATATGGGTTCTGGCTCCGTAACCAATGGATAGATAGAAGGATCAAAGGGATAAGGGAGTTTAATCATCTGAACCCTCTCTCTAACCCAACAAGTGTAAGGCTCTTGGGCAATGACATTTCTCTTACCCAACTCCTTACCCTTTCTGATGACTGCCTGCCAAGACCTCTTGATCTTTTTCACCATGGGATGATCTGCTTCAACACCATGTAAGATGAAAGGCTCTAGAGCTTCAGCTTTTGGAGGGCCATTCATAGGGTAACCATGCTGCCTCAGAGATAGCACAGGGTTATAGTTGATGCAACCCTTGGTTCCTATCAAAGGCACATTGGGGAAGTCTCCAATGCTGACAATCACATTCTCGGTTTCCCAATCCCTGATATACCACTTAACATGACTGGAGGTGAGGGAAGCTAACTTCTGGAAGGGCTTGAGTTCCTTTGAGACAAAAGGACCTTCTTCGGGCATATGGGATCTAAACCAAGCATGCAACAACTGCGCACAACATAAGACGATTCCTCCCTTCTTCTCATGACGATCATGGAGAGTGTAGTAGAGATCTGCCAAGAGGAACGGTACAGGGTTACCAGAGAGGAAAATTCTCACCGCCAGGTGGTCCACAAAAGGGTCAATATTTGGGAAGAGGACTATCCCATATACCAACACGGCTAACACAGCATAAAAGGCTTCCCAATTCCCTTCTTTTTCCATCTTCTTGGCCTGATCTTCCAAGAACTTCCTAGAAAAACCACTGAAAGGTCCTTTCACATCCCAATTGTCCACGACTTCAGAAACTTTCAGACCCAAAGCTGAAGCTATCCTCTTGGGAGGAATATCTTCATCGAGCTTAGGAAATGGATTATGATCCTTCAAATTCCGGCCTATGATCCTTTCAACCTCCTCCAAGGTAGGAGCCAACTGGAAGTCAGAAAACGTGAAACAACGTAGAGGTGGATCATAGAACTGAGCAATAGTCACTGCGGTCATCATGTCCATCTTCTCATTTAGGATGTCCAGAATTCTTCCATAGTTTTGTACAAAGCTGTTGAGTTTGAGGGGTGTTACTTTGGCACTCAACTTCTGTAGGCTGGTAAGGTCCACGTTCTTGTATTTGAACTGAAAAGTGCCTCTTCTCTCAGGATTCATCTTGCTAACAAGTCTTGGATTCCTGAAATAATGCGAAACAACTAAGAGTTTTGCTTTTTATGCATATGCAATGAATGGATGGATGCAATGTTTTTTTTTTGGATAGGTTCAAAGGTCCGAGGTATGGATAAATTTGATTGCTTTTCCAAAACGGGGTTCTCACCGAGTATGATCTAGGGCTTTGTTACAAAGGATCCCCAGAGTCATTGATTCACAAGAATGTTTGACGCTTACGGGAAATACTTTCCGGTCGTCAACTCCATCAAGGGAATCTATTCTGGGTGAGGTTCTCGTACCGACCCTTACGAAGTATTCACCTCGGGAGTCCGTACTACGCAACCATCGACTGGGTTCTAGACAGGGTACTCAGAGTCATGGATTCAAAAGACTGTTTGACGCTTACGGAAAATACTTTCCGGTCATCAACTCCATCTAGGGAATCTATTCTGAGCGAGGTTCTCGTATCGATCCTTACGAAGTATCCACTTCGGGAATCCATACTACGCAACCATCATTTCTAGTTGGTCAAAGGTTCAATGTTCTAAAAGGTTCTTAGAGTCATGGACCCCTTTGAAACATCGAAGCTTACGAGGTATACACCTCGGGCGACAATATTTGCAAAAGGATCTACTCTAAGTGAGGTTCTCGTACCGAGTCTTACGAAGTATTCACCTCGGGAGTCCGTACTACTCAACCATCGTCCTATCTTATGTTTTTTCACTCTAGACTCGGGTGTAGAGTCTTTCCCACATGGTTTGTAATCAAATACCCAAGTACCAACAATCACAATAGAACCAATATCCAACGGATATAACAATATAACAATAAATAAAACAAAAAACCACACAATTAAACAAACAAAGGCACACAAACGTCCTAACTAGGCTTGACTCACTTAGGGATTATGTATTCCCCAGCAGAGTCGCCATCTGTCGTACCTCATATGAAAAATGGGGATACGACTTCAAAGCGAAGCGCGATCCCACGCTCGCAATGATGGACTGAACAGAGTCGCCACCGAACTTTAATTATTCCTAAAAAGGAAAGGGGAAATATCGATAAAACCCAAGACAAAACGACAATGATTATTGGTCGTCGCAACCAAATAAGGGTTCGGGAGTCGATTACGCAAGGGGAAGGTATTAGCACCCCTCACGTCCGTTGTACTCAACGGGAACCATTAGGTCAGTTGTGTGCATTAATATTAGTTTGAAATGTTAGGCTTTTCAATTTATTATGTGGGAAAGAAAGAATAAGAAAGGGAAAATGTTTTTGGATTTTTGACAAAGGACTAAACCTAAGTTTTTTATTAGTGGGCCTGACAAGATTTACAAATTCTGCTCCTACGTATCTCAGTAGAGAAATCAAGGCTTACGTAGTTCTGGGTAGAAAAATGTTTGTTTGTTGGTCGATTTTAGTGAAAGCTATACTGTATTAATCGACGAAAACATTCTTTTACCCAAAACAGATGAGGAGTGGACGCATACCACACATCGAACGGATTTATAAATCTACATTCGGAAAAGCGTCACTTATCTCGACTCAACAATCGTGGCCGAAACATTGTTTTGTATCACTTAAGACAAGATACCTTTCGTTTATGAAAAAGGTTTTTGATTAGTTGCACGGCGGCGAGAAAAAGAGTTTGATTGGCTTGATGTATTTTGAGTGATGGCGAGAACTTGGATGAGCGAGATATACATCTCGAATCCTAGCCTCAGGAGTGCACGGTATACACCATGTTCCATTTCCATCTTTATTGAAAGAGTTTAAGATAGGAATTAAGTATTTTGGAATTTGATTGAGAAAGGGTTTAAAGAAACCGCATTGACAATTTTAGACGATGGTGAGAACTTGGATGAGCGAGATATACATCTCGAATCCTAGCCTCAGGAGTACATGGTATACACCATGTTCCATTTCCACCCATATTGAGAAAGTGTTAAAAAAGAATTAATTATTTTTGAGTTTTGTTGTGAAAATGACTTGACCATAGATCAAGTATTGATGGACGTTCAAGAGAAAATTGAATGAGTGTTTTAGAGAAAACGGAGTGGATAAATTTGGATGATGACGAGAGCTAGGATTGGCGAGATATACATCTCGAATCCTAGTCTCAGGAGTGCGCGGTATACACCACGTTCCACTTCCATCTTTATTGAAAGGTGTTTAGATATGAATTAAGTATTTTTTGAGTTTTTATGAAAAATGGCTTGACGTTGAATCAAGCGTTTGATGAAAGTTTGAAAGAAATGGAAAAGAAATAGGAGAGAGAAACGAATTGATTTGTTTATTGAGAAAATACTCGATGTTGGATCGAGTCATATTTTTGTATTTTTTGGGAATGGTTGATTTTATTCTTGTGTTAGTATCTAACTAAACAGTCAAACAAATAAAGAAATGAAACAGTACAAGATTATTACACATCGGGGGAGTGGGGTACATTTTGTCAAATGAGGATTCAAAGTCATGAAATAATTAAACCGGGCCCAAACAACAAATGATGCAAAGTATGAGTGTAAGTGCAAGAGAACCGGCTCATTGTAAGAAAGCCCAAGAGTAAGCTATGTGAGGTTGATGGCGATGCTTAAAAGCAATCGACTTACAAGGGTGTGGAAATGGGCTCGACGTTAAATCGAGAAAAGTGTGATTTTAATAGTTTAAAATGGTTTTGAATGGATGATGAAATTAAAAGAAAACAAATCTGTGCTATTAAACAATAATGAAACTATGAGCATAATAAAAACATAAACATGGAAAAAATGAATGCTAAAAGAAATAAAATGCCATATGTGGGTATCAAACCCACTCCACTAAAGACTAGAAACTACCCTCTCTCCACTGGACCAATTATGATTAGTTATTATTTACAACAAACACTTGGGTATATAAACCAGAACAGATTGGAATAAAGTTTTTTAAAAAAATAAAAAATAAAAACTAAAATGAAGTACTCTGTTGGGTTTTCAAAGAGAAATTAATTTGGGAAGACCAACATGAATATGCTACGATTATCCATAAACCAAAGTTAATGACCAACTAAGGGAAACTAAATGGTCACTTAATGGGATTTAAAGGTCTGCTTAATAATGTTTAATAAAGAGCAAATAATTAAAAAAAAAGAAATGAAAAGGGAGGACACAAACGAATTCCCAGAACTCATCGTCCTCACACCTCTCACGAACGAAGTCTCTCTTCTCTCAATCTCAAACGCTCCCGCGTCCCCAACCTTCACTCTCAACAAATCTCTCTCTCGCTCCTCACCTCAGTTGTCATCTCCCAATCTAAGCGCGAAAAGATAAAGAAACCATGGTTCCCAAGAGAAAGTTTGGACAGGACGGCTCACCTTTGACGGTGACGGCGAGCTCAGGTAATCCTTGAATCTTATCCCTTCACCTCTTCAAAAAATGGTTTTGCTTTGATTTTGGGATTAGGGTTTTTGTAGTATCTTTTTCTGCCTCTCAATTTTCGTCCTCGTGTCTCACTGATTCCTTCCCTATTTATCTTTTACGAATTAGGGTTTTCAGATTGGCATATGGAGTTCAAAAGAGTATCCTGCAAAATCTCTTTTTGGGTTGTCAGGTTTCGGTCGCCCTACTTGATGTTTGGATTTGGAACAGGTAATCTGAGCATGTGCTTTCTTCTTCATTTTTGTCTTAACTCTGTTTTGGGTAATTTTCTGAATTTCACTGCCTTGTTAATTGCTCTGTGTTACTGCAGTGAAAAAAATTGAAGATTCAAAGGCGGTTTCGGTTTTGATCACATCTTTGGATTGCTATGGTTTGGGTTATGCAGGTCCACGGTTAACATGAATTATGGCGGTATGATCGGTTATGGACCAGGGGCATAATTGAAACAGGACGGGTACATCTGGCATATGTGTAGCACAAGTTGTTAGTTAGACTTTGCAAAGCATCGGCAGTAAAATTATTTTCATCCCACAAAACATGATAATGAGCTGGATGGCTTGTACCCTGTATTCCGGCATGACTGCATAGATAAAAGTCAAACTCAGTCGGATGGCAGATCTTAGAATCCACAACAGTTCCAGGTAATATGTTGCCACTGCGATCAACAGACCTCTTGTCATGGTGGTTATTGGCAAAGAGCCTAGTATGATGACGTTTTTGAACCACCACAAAAGTCACAGGAGGCTGACATGTTCATGAAGATATTCCAAACCCTTGGCAGCTTCAAGTGCTATTCTCAATCGAGTTTCCCAATCTAAATTAACAGATGTGACACTCGAATTTTTATTGCTGACAGGATAAAGATGTTCTTGCAAGCCACCATTCTCCATAAATTCATACACCAACAGCTTATGATTATGATCAGAACAGTATCCAAGCAATGCAAGCAAATATGGCGAATGCAACCGGCTTAGCAATTCCACCTCGACTTTAAACTCTCCTTCTCCTTGCTTTCCTGCTTGATCCATCAACTTAATCCCAACCTTCCTTCCATCGTTGAGCACTCCATGGTAAACTAGTCCAAATCCACCTGACCAACCACATTTGACTTGCTGAAGCCTCCAGTAGCAGAATGCAGCTGCTTGAAAGTGAACACCTTAAGTCCTTCCTCAGCAACAACTTGCAGATTTGAAAAATATCACTTTTCTCATTAAGGTTAGCAGCATCTTCAACTTTATGACTATTGCGTCGGCGCTTGGAAACTTGGTTACGGATGTAGCAATAGTAAGCAAAAGCAACAAAAGAAGCAAAAACAGCGAGGGAGGCAAGTAGCACAATAGCAACAAGTGCAATCTTGGCTTTCCTTCTATAATCTTCATCTTCCACCATTTTTGTAGAAGCAAAAACTCCAACACTGGAAAATGGCTAGAGTGTGATGTCAAAACCGAGGAGAAGTTGCATTTTGTAAAAACCTATTATGGTTCCTCTCCTGTAACAAAATCTTCTCCGCCATCCTCTCTCATTTGAAAAGAAATATAAAAGAAGGAAGTTTATGGCTCACTTGCTAGTAATGGTGGTTGTATCTTGAAATCATTATTCTGAATGAAGTGGTTCGTTCTCATGCTAAGAATGCAGTTACCTCTTGTGGTAATAGTAGTTGTGAAGAGAGACTATTGGTAAAATTTGGTAACAATTTCCTTGATGCTAATGAGACTCCTAGCGGGTGGTAATTTCCTCTCTAGAAGTTTGCTGGTATTTATGGCTGGGTATGTAGGTACAGAAACATGGCCTATTATTTGCAGTCTAGTTTATTATTCCTCAGTCATATGCATCTTGAGGGAACTTTTTCATATTACTCTTTACATAAACTACTTCCTCCCTTTGTTGTCCAACCAATTGAAAAGATGTTCAATGGTTTTCTCTGTAACAAACTTGGTTTGAATGAAATGAATTTGTGGTTATAGAAATGAATATGAATTTTAGAAATAAATCTAAGACTAATCAAAATGTCAATTTAAAATAAATAAAAACCAACAAAACCAATTAAAATCGAATCAATCTATAATTTGTTAAAATTACTTTGATATCAACTCTAACATTCATTTGGAAATTAAAATCAATTAGAGTTTGAATCATTAGTAAAACATAATTAAGATTAACTTGAAATTTGGAATCAGATTTACTTTGAAATTAAATTAAAAATTAAAAATTAAAGAAAAGTCAAATAACTAAAATCCATTTTGTAATCACAAAGCACCATGATCAAAAAGCTAGATAATAACCAATGTTATCACAAAATATGGATTTGGGAATGGATGGTTGCCTTTGGTCATGAATGTATGCAAATGAACTTTAGGCCAAGTGCCAAATAAAAAAAATGGAAAAAATTCAGGATCCAAATCGGGGTATGACAGATGACGTGGATCTTCAATCGCTTCCGCTCATGAAAACCTTCCGCTCTCCGAATTCCTTGATCTCTGTAATCCTTCCTTGTTTGACAATACTGTGTTCGCCCCCTTCCAAGATGAACTTTTCTCTTGTAGAAACTCTCCTTATATAGTGAAAACCCCTTGGCAGAAGGTGGAAATCTCCAAAATGTCCATGCAGCTCAAGCCCGGCGAAAAAGCCAGAAAATCGGAAAATTAGCGTTTTAGGCTGACACGGTCGTGTCAGGCTGACACGGGAGGCCGTGTCATACCACTGCCTTGTTATTTCCTTGCTGACACACCCCAGGTGACCTGACACTGTCGTGTCAAGCTGGCACGGGCGGCCGTGTTAGACCACTGTTTTGGGTTTTTTTTGTACTTTCTTGGCCTTCCTCCTGACACGGCCCATGTCAGGCCTCCTGAACTGAAAAATCTTCTTTTTTCGAACGCCAAAACTTTCCACTTTCTCGCATTGAGTCCATTGGATCTTCTCCGTGGACCTGGAGGGCATAAACACGACAACCGACGCGTAAAATCACGAAAAACACAAAATAAAAATGAAAATTAATAAAATTGCTTAAATAACTTACGGGAAATGAAAATTAACTTTAAAGGTACCATAATGTGTACACAATGTCTCAAAGTTCTTGGTTTCTTATCGGATAAGCAACGAAAATATAGTGAAAATGGTGACCGATCACAACCCCAAACTTAGCTCAATGCTTGTCTTCAAGTAATGTCCTATACGACAAAGTGTCACTTCCCAAAAATTGTATTCTTACCATGATACTGCTGAGATCTTTCGCCAACGCCTTCACTCTCCCTTTTATAGTTCCTTCTTTTCCTAATAAGTTTTCAGCCGCACTTCCTCATCGAGGTCCCGCTTCACCTATCAGCTTACATCACACTCTCACCAAGTCTCTCGAGGTTAAAGTATTTTCACTCCTAATTCATAATATGTAATATCAACTCATAAGTTTGAATAGTTTCTCCTTTCATATCAACTACACATAACATACACTTTTTGAGGTCCTTCAGGCTGTAACGGAGCTTGGGTTATGGCGTGGATATTCCAAAGAAAACGGGAAACAAGTGGTTTTTGGTTCAAAGTCAATGTTAATGTTATTTTCATTGTGTTTGTTCATTTTCCTTCTTTTCCTCTATTTTTTTTATTGCTCTGGTTTTTCTTTGTTGTTTTTGTTATTCAACCGAGTGCCCTTCTTTGGCCACAGTACTTCGAGTATGATGTGGCTTCTTACTCAACTCGGAATGCACAGGGAACCTACGTTAGTTGAGTTTTAGAAGTTGCGTCCGATCTTTTCTTCAGCAGTATCGACTTTCTGGGAAGATCCTTCACAACAAGAAACCGTAAGTGGAGTGATCCTTTCTTCCACTACCACTCATGGTCATCGCTTAATCCAATAATGCACCAAGACCGTGAAATACATGCAGCACATGATACCTGATAGTAAAAATAAACCAAATGTGAAATGGTAAAAATTAAAAATTGGGAAATAATCAACAAAAATAAATGCAAAAAGCATAGCAAAACCTCCCCCACACTTGAACTAAACATTAGCCTTAATGTTTTCGAACAAGATAGAAGGAGGGTGACACACAGTACCCTACTGAGGGGGCTGGACCGGGAAGTGCGACATGACCACACGAAATTCAAAATTTTCAAACAACGCTCAAATCTACAGGCCTGACACGGGCCGTGTCAGCTAACACGGGCGGCCATGTCAGGCTGTTGTTATGCTCATCTTTCATCTTTTTCCATGTGAGTACCTTCGCCCTTTTATGCCAGACACTGTGCAAACCTAAAATAACAAAGAAACACAAACAATAATTAGAACTAGTAACACATGGGTTGCCTCCCACGAAGCGCTTCGTTTAACATCGCATAGCTCGACGGTTCATTCCTCTTGTTATTGGGGGTACTTCAGCCTCCAAATATTGTTGCACCTCTTGTCCAAAACTAGGAAGTTGTCTCTTTCATCAGTATGGATTCCTTTGTGCCATAAGTCCTCTTTAACCTCCATCTCCTTACCTTGTTTTCATTTTCTTTTCTTTCTCTTGGTTTTTGGAATTAAGGTAGGAGTCTTTTCATTCAGGGTGGCTAATGGCAGTGACGAGAGTCGAGAGGGCTTTCCTGCATCTTTTACTGATGTTGGCATGTTACTTTGCCTTCTCGCCTCTGTCTTGATTAAACCTACTTGATAGTGAGATTCTGTATCTTCATCTAGCTCCTGGTCTTCAATAGCATTCAATGTTATCTCTTTGTCGTGAACTTTCAAGGTTAACTTGCCTTGATCCATGTTGAGATTGCATCGACTTGTCTGCATGAAAGGTCGACCCAGAATGATGGGTGCCTCATCATCTTCGGGTATGTCTAGAATTACAAAATCAACAGGAAAAATCAAGTCCTCTATTGTTATCAGTACGTCTTCTGCTATACCATACGTATCCTTTCTTGAGTGATCCGCAAACTTCAGATTGGTCTTTGTATCAATGACATTTTTAATACCCAACCTGTGATAGATTGATAATGGCATCAGACTCACACTAGCTCCAGAATCTATTAGTACCTTTTTGAAGGTTCTTTCTTTAATTGTGCATGGTACTGTTACCGTTCTCGGATCCTTTTGTTTGTTAGGAATTTTCTGCCCCAGTGAGTTTGCACTATACTTTTCCTTCCAGGCTACCTGTTCTTCTGTTGTTGGTTTCTTTTCGGCCATTACCTCTTCCATGAATTTCTTGTAAATGGCCATTCTTTCGAGTGCTTCAAACAAAGACATATGACCCTCAACCTTTTTAAACATTGTCATGAATTTCTCCAAGTCTGACTCGCTTGGTTCCTTCTTTGTCACTCTTTGAGGGTAGGGCAACTTAATCATCGGTTTAGTCTCTTTTGTAATTTCCTCTTTAGTCGGCTCGCCCGGTGATATAATTTTTTTTCTTTTTAGCAGCTTTTTCTTTTTCGTCGTGACAATATTAATATTTTCTTGACCTCTTGGATTTTGAACTGTTTCACTTGGTAAGGAACCTGGTGTTTGAGAACTTGCTAGTTGTTGTGCTATCTGCCCCAGCTGAACTTCAAGATTCTTTAGAGAGGAGGTGGTGTTTTTCTGATTGTTTCTCGTCTCTGCTTCAAATTGCCTATTTTAAGCTGCCATGTTTTCAATGGCAATCTCGCAGGCTGCTTTCCTTGGAGCTTGCTGTTGCTGTTGTTGTTGATATTGAGTCTGATATTGACCTTGACCATGTTGTGGAACATTCCCTTTCTGATCTTTCCAGGAGAAGTTTGGATGATTCTTCCAACCTGGATTGTAAGTTTTAGAGTAGGGGTTATTCTGCTGTAAGAATTTTATCTCTTCAATTTGTTGAGGGGTTACAAAGCAATACACAGTGTGGTGAGGCCCATTACAGATTTCACAAGTGATGGTCTGAGAAGGTTGAATTTGAGCTACATGTTGAGTACTTATATTCATCGCTTTCAATTTCTTCTCCATTTCAGCAGCGACTGTTGCCTTTCAATTTCGATCAAGTTTTTGGCGTCGTTGCAGGGAAACTGCTAAAATATAGAGTTTAATTTTAAGTTCAATTAAAATTTTGTTGCTCTGCAATAAAATTATTTTTCTGTCATTTATATATTTTCATTCATTAATCTGTGTATGCGAGGAGAGCCCTCAGCAAAATTTCTTTTTGACGCAGAAATTGAGAGAACCCTTCACCGGAGACGTAGAAATGCTAGATTGGATTCCAAAGAAGAAGTTTCCTCTAATCACTTAGATTCAGAAAAAGAAACTATGGCTGAAATTCCTTCAGTTCCACCGCCTCCACCTCAGGAAAGACTCCTAGGTGACTATGGAGGGGAAAATGCATTGGGTGGTAGATTGACCATTGTCAACCAACCGGTGAATGTGACGAACTTTCAACTGCATCCCAGCATAATCAAGCAACTTGAGAGAAAATATTTCACCGGAAAGGTTAATGAAGATGCCAACAAGCACCTGCAGAGATTCCTGACCTTGAGTACTACTTTGAAAATTGATGGTCACACCGATGAAGCAAAGAAGTTAAGAATGTTCCTGTTCACTTTATCTGAAGAGGCGGAAGAGTGGTTTTACTCTCTTCCAGCTGGCAGTATTACCTCATGGGAAGAGATGGAAACAACTTTCTTAAATGAGTATTTTCCTGCATCAGTATTTTTGAGAAAAAGGTATGAAATCTTGAACTTCAAACAGAAAGATGGTGAGTCTTTGGGAGATACCTACAAAAGATTCAAAAGGGTCCTGGTAGCATGCCCAACTCATAATATAGATCAGACTGAACAAATGCAGATGTTTGTGAATGGGCTGAAAATAAAGACAAAATAGTTAATTGATACAGCAGCCGGTGGATCAACAAATTTCTCAACAGCCACCGGTATTAAAAGAATCATTGAAGCGATAGCCACAAATGAGCATCTAGAATTATATGATAGGTGTACAAGCAAACCTGAAGGAGTCATTGACCTGTAAGTAGAAGCAAATAAAATCCGTTTGGAAGATACAGTCGCTGCTGAAGTGGAGAAGAAATTGAAAGCGATGAATATAAGTACTCAACAGGTAGCTCAAATTCAACCTACTCAGACCATCACTTGTGAAATCTGTAATGGACCTCTCCATACTGTGTATTGCTTTGCAACCCCTCAACAAATTGAAGAGATAAAATTCTTACAATAGAATAACCCCTACTCTACCACTTATAATCCAGGTTGGAAGAATCATCCAAACTTCTCCTGGAAAGATCAGAAAGGGAATATTCCACAGTATGATCAAGGTCAATATCAGACTCAATATCAACAACAACAGCAACAGCAAGCTCTAAGGACAGAAGACCGGGAGATTGCCATTGAAAACATGGAAGCTCAAAATAGGCAATTTGAAGAAGAGACGAGAAACATTCAGAAAAACACCACTGTCTCTCTAAAGAATCTTGAAGTTCAGCTGGGGCAGATAGCACAACAACTAGCAAGTTCTCGAACACCAGGTTCCTTACCAAGTGAAACAGTTCAAAATCCAAGAGGTCAAGAAAATATTAATATTGTCACGACGAAAAAGAAAAAGGCTGCTAAAAAGAAAAAAATTATATCACCGGGCGAGCCGACTGAAGAGGAAATTACAAAAGAGACTAAACCGATGATTAAGTTGCCCTACCCTCAGAGAGTGACAAAGAAGGAACCAAGAGAGTCAGACTTGGAGAAATTCATGACAAAGTTTAAAAAGGTTGAGGGTCATATGTCTTTGTTTGAAGCACTCGAAAGAATGGCCATTTACAAGAAATTCATGGAAGCGGTAATGGCCGAAAAGAAACCAACAACAGAAGAACAGGTAGCCTGGAAGGAAAAGTATAGTGCAAACTCACTGGGGCAGAAAATTCCTAACAAACAAAAGGATCCGGGAACGGTAACAGTACTATGCACAATTAAAGAAAGAACCTTCAAAAAGGTACTAATAGATTCTGGAGCTAGTGTGAGTCTGATGCCATTATCAATCTATCACAGGTTGGGTATTAAAAATGTCATTGATACAAAGACCAATTTGAAGTTTGTGGATCACTCAAGAAAGGATGCATATGGTATAGCAGAAGACGTACCGGTAACAATAGAGGACTTGATTTTTCCTGTTGATTTTGTAATCCTAGACATACCCGAAGATGATGAGACACCCATCATTCTGGGTCGACCTTTCATGCAGACAAGTCGATGCAATCTCGACATGGATCAGGGCAAGTTAACCTTGAAAGTTCACGACAAAGAGATAACATTGAATGTTATTGAAGACCCGAAGCTAGAGGAAGATACAGAATCTCACTATCAAGTAGGTTTAATTAAGACAGAGGCGAGAAGGCAAAGTAACATGCCAACATCAGAGGAAGATGCAGGAAAGCCCTCTCGACTCTCATCACTGCCATTAGCCACCTTTCGTACCTCGGAAAAAATGAGAACACGACCTAGCGAAGCGCAATCACACGCTCGCAATGATGGACTAAACAGAGTCGCCACCGAACTTTATTTATTCCTAAAAAGGAAAGGGGAAATATCGATAAAACCCAAGAAAGAACGACAATGATTATGGTCGTCGCAACCAAATCAGGGTTCGGGAGTCGATTACGCGAGGGGAAGGTATTAGCACCCCTCATGTCCGTTGTACACAACGAGAACCGTTAGGTTAGTTGTGCGTCTTAGTGTTAGTTTGAAATGTTAGGCTTCTCGAGTTATTAGGTGGGGAAAGGAAGAATGGAAGAGAGGAGAACGTTTTTGGATTTTTCAACAAAGGACTAAACCTAAGTTTTTTATTAGTGAGCCTGACAAGATTTACAAATCCTGCTCCTACGTATCTCAATAGAGAAATCAAGGCTTACGTAGTTCTGGGTAGAAAAATGTTTGTTTGTTGGTCGATTTTAGCGAAAGCTACTTTGTGTCAAATCAACGAAAACATTGTTGGACTACCCAACACAGGTGGAGAAACATTGCCTTGCATTGTTTTGAAACAAAGTACCTTTCATTTGTGAAAAGGTTTAAGAGTCAATCGTACGATAATGAAAAAAGGTTGATTGGTTTGATGTGTTTTGAGTAATGGCTAGAACTTGGATGGACAAGATATCCATCTCGAATCCTAGTCTCAGGAGTGCGTGGTATCCACCATGTTCCATTTCCATCTTATTTGCAAAAATGTTTAATAAGAATTAAGTGTTTTTGTGGTTTGATTGAGAAAGGATTTGAAGAAACCGCTTTGACAATTTTAAATAATGGCGAGAGCTAAGATAGGCGAGGCATCCACCTCGAATCTTAATCTCAGGAGTGCATGGTATCCACCATGTTCCATTTCCATCTTTATTGAAAAAATGTTAAATAGGAGTTAAGTATTTTGAGTTTTATTATGAAAATGGCTTGATGTTGGATCAAGCATTTAATGAGAGATTGAGAAAGATTTGAATGAGTGTTTGAGAGAAACAAAATAGATAAATTTGGATGATGGAGATAACTAAGATAGGCGAGACATCCATCTCAAACCCTAGTCTCAGGAGTACGTGGTATCCACCACGGTCCATTTCCATCTTTATTGAAAAAGTCTTAAATATGAATTAAGTTTTTTGAGTTTTATTATGAAAAATTGCTTGACGTTGAATCAAGCATTTGATGAAGATTTGAAAGAAATGGAATGGATAGAAATGGGTTGATAGAAATGGATGGACTTATTTATTGAGAAAAATACTCGACGTTGGATCGAGTTTTTATTTTTGATCTTTTGGAAGTGGTTGATTTTATTCTTGTGTTAGTAGCTAGCTAAACAGTCAAGCAAGTAAAGAAGGAAAACAGTAAAACATTATTACACATCATGGGACTGGGGGTACATTTTGTCAAATGGGGATTCAAAGTAATGGAATAATTAAATCGGGCCCAAACAACAAGCAATGCAATGTATGAGTGTAAGTGCAAGAGGACCGTCTCATTGTAAGGCAGCCCAAGAGTAAGCTATTTGAGGTAAATAAGTAACACAACAAGTTATATTTACAAGGCACTCAAAAATTAAATTGAGAGAAACAAACATCGGGACGTGCACAGATAAAAATGGAGGGACACACAAAACATAAATAATGTGCTCAAAGTTGGTTTGCACATATTGACAACAATCGAAATGTCATATGTGATTAATCAAAACACGGAGAAATACTATCAATATATCAATAAAAATAATCACGGAACAACAACATGGGAACTGTTGAATCCATAAATCAAAATTGACATCTAACAATAAAATAAATTAATGGCAAAAGAATAACAGCAGAAGTTGAAAAAATAGAAAAAGGATTAATAATAAAATAGGACCTAAGCTAATCAAGGATCGAACTCAGGATCCTTCAATAAAACAAAGACGCTTATTAATATATAGTGAATTAAGAAAGAAAAACAAAAATAGTGGAAATCCGAAATGCAACACAGGGTATCGAACCTGCAACCCCAAGGTTTGCCAAGCCGCACCTTAGCCAACTCTACCACCAGTCCACCAATGATGTAGATGACATGAAAGAATAATAAAAGGCATCGGAAACGTATAAATGAAAGAAATCCAAAAATAGGTGCATCAGACCATCCAATAGGAACATAATGTTTCGTGGATATTGGAAAAACAACAAAGCCCATAAAGCAACAGAATTGCCGATACGGCAACGAAATCATTAAACTCCCAAGACCAAGCTCCCAAACATATTTGGAATAAACTCCAACATCAAACGCAACGCAAGCCTAACAGGTCCATCCAAAACCAGAGCTAAACCGACGTTGAGAGCTCTCAACTCAAAACAATTCTCAACATACACAAAAACCTTTTGGATCTAAAAAAACGAAAGCGAAACTCCGACGCAACATCGACATGGATCAATGAACAGGATTTTGACAAACAACAATCAAAGGTAAACAGTCAATCAAAGGCAAATGGAGCTTTCGACACCTTGAGGGTTATGAGAAGAAAAAATGAAAGAGAGAAGCTTTTACCGACTATCTGTTCCTTTTCTTGTCCAACGATTTCTCCCGGCGGAGGTACGCTCCGGAACTAAGCTCGCCTTGGCATATTTTCAATATGAACCCTGTGCGTGTTCTCTTCTCGCAAAAATGAAAAGGTTTCGTACTCTCTTTGTTCACTTTTTCGTTAGGTTTATTTTTTCTCTATCTGATTTTTGTCTTATGAACAGTATCCGACGCTCAATGAGGAGAAAGTTCTCCCTTTTATATTCATCCTGCTAGGGTTTGGAATTGGCCACTGAGATCAAAAGAGTATTGGAATTGGGAGTGCTTTCTTGCGCTGCTCTTTTGTCTACCCCATTTTGATGCTTGCTCAGAAAAGATAAGTTGTACCTTGTACTTTCCCTTGTAAAATATTTGCTTGGCTCTTGTTGCTACGTATTTTCACTTCTGGTAAATGGTTATTCACTGCTAATTTGGCTTTACTGTGGTAAATATGAAATGAAAAAAATGCTTATTGTCATGGCTTATTTTCGCTCATTCTCTTTGAACTCTGTTGGTTTTCAGGTACTGTTGATGTAGCTGCATCTTTCAAACACAAAAAAATCTCTTTCTGTTCTTTTTCTGAAAGCCTGTTACCAAGGTCACCGGTGAGACGCACTAATCCAGCAACTCCAGTACTAGCTAGACCCTGAGTACTTATCGATGCACGATCTCCTCTGTGTTCCATAGCGTAGAACAAGCTCAACAACCAGGTCACATTACGAGGTAGTTGCTTTGTGATAAAATCATCTAGTATACCAAACAACCATTTCTTTTTCAACAGATACTGGGAGTGTGCCAGAAGGTCCTTGAATCTCGATCAACCATACATTTTTCTCGAGCACCGCCTCCAAAGAAAGCAACGGATTCAGCATGAGTACAGAGTCTCTCATGCATGAACCTAAAGATTCCTTCAAGTTGTTGTTCTTGGCTTATCAAATCACCAAAATCCAGAGTAACAGTTCTTAAAACTCCAAGGCCAAGTAACATGTAAACATAGAGTATGGCAACTCCCCTTTGACCAGTTAACATCTTCATTCTCCATGTGAACCACAAAATATCTACGGATGGTTTTACAAGTCCAGTTACCAGTCCAGACAAGTCTGTGGTTAACTTCTCCAAGTCTTGAGTTATCCTCTGGTCTGCGTCAACACTTTTTCTTGCCATGTGGAAGACTTTGTAGAACACATTGCTTCTCAAATAGTTCTGTAGTAGATGTTGTGTCAAACGTATTTGCTACCCAAGGGCCAACCTTGTTGTCAAATGCCTTATAGAAGGTGCAATGAAAGAAGATGCAACACTTTAAAGTACACTTAGACCAATTAACCGAATAAAGGCACCTTTATCCTGCTCCAAAACAAACTTCACAGTAGTACCATTAAGAGATGCAATACGATCTGAGACCCATGTTCTTGAAACAACAAGAAGAGAAACAACAAGCAATTGTGCACCTTGTTTATCAAATACAGTAGGTACCAATACTTTGCACATGGTAGCTACTCTCAATGGAAATATCCTGGTATTACCATGAAGTTGTGGAACAGTTAATGGCAAAATTGTATGATTCGTAGATGGGGATGAACATATAACACCTGAAATATATGACTCTGCCTTTGAACTTGAGAATGTAGAGTCCGTTTTACTCATGGCAAATGCTCGTTGAACTGCTTTTGCATCATTCTTTCGATTTGTTTCTGATGTCTTCATTGTATCAACCCCCATTTCGGTAGAAGAGTCCTCCCTTCACCATCTAAGGATAACACCACATCATGAAATGCAACCCACGATGGACGATGTGATATGGTAATGCATGATGTTCCCATTGCCCGAACTTTAGCACAAAACCGCTCTTCCATGTCAGTAGTGACAACACTTGTGCACTCATCAAGAATATCAAATTTAGGTTTGTGGTAGAAAAGTCTAGCCATGCCCAATCTCTATTGCTCACCCAACGAAAGTTCATCGCCCCAATTGACCTCTTTTTCAGACGGGTAACGGTCCAATAAGTGTTCAAGGTCAACATTTTTCAAAAACTCCACCATCCCATAATCTGTGAGTGGTTCAACCTCTTGATTGGCAGTAAGAGGATAAATCAACTAATCACGAAGTGTTCCCACAGCAGTGTAAGGTCTTTGAGGTACATAAAAAATCTCTTTATTAAGATCAGAGCCAATGCCAAGTTTCACAATATGTCCAGATATCAAAGGCCAAAGACCGCCTAAAACCCAGAAAAGCGAACTCTTTCCACTTCCATTTGGACCTATAATCAAAAGATTAGATCCTGGTTTAACCTTGAGAGTCAAATCATCCACCAAGACATTACCAGTAGGGGTCACAACCTTGACATTAGAAAACTCAATGTAGTTAGCTTCGCTTATGCAATTTCTACTTCCTTTTCTTTGCAGGGATGATTTATCATCTACCAAGCTTAGCTCCCTTGATATAGCCAGTAACTCACAAATGCGATCAGCATACTCGCTAAGACGATTGAGCCATCTTGCACTGATAGAAAGAGTTCCTAGAGACTGAAATAAGGAAACTATGACACTGGTGTGATATCTTAGATTACTTAACATCTCTGCACGCCCTAAGGTTGAACTGTCGGGTCTTAGATGACCAGAAAAGAAAGGTTCAATAATCAAAATAACAGCAAAAGTTGCACCAAGGTATTTCAACAAAAAGTCCTGAATCATGCCAAACCACCAATGGTCATGTAGCACTCTACTCATGTGCCCAACCAAAGTCTTAAATTTTTGTTGAATATGAGCTTCTTCTCTCTTCTCTCCACCATAAAATGTTATACTTTCTGAGTGAGTTCTTAATCATGAGTGAAGTTGTCGGTACTCTCCCTCCAGTTGCTGTTCTATGGACATAAGTTTCCCAAACGAAGGAGAGAAGTTTCTGATTGCAGCCCCGACTCCAAGTACATAGGCCAATATCCAAAAGACATATTTTGGGCTAGCATACGAACAAAGACGCCAAGTATATAGAAGTCCATCAGCCATTGCTGTTAGATCATCTTGGACAATTTCACTCAACTTTGAATAAAACTTTGGCACATCACTAGCAATTCTTTGCTCTGGGTTTGCTATCCGACCATCGATGTGTGATATTTTGTAATATACCATGTTCTCAAAATAATGGGAATGAATAAGCTTTGTCAGTAATTTTATGAAATGAAGACCCAAAGTCCCTGTTATATACTTTGATGTAGAATGAATGGTTGACAAGAGGAAGCACATAATAATATTTTCTGAAATTAATCGAAAAACAATGGTGCACGCCGAAGAAAAGAAGCTTGAAATAGGAAGCCTCCAGTAGGAACATCCTCAGGATTTTCTTGCAACTTCAAGGTTTGTTGATCAACATACTTGCTCTTGTCAGGAACAATAAGCCATTGATCTATTGGACAAGGTTCTTCTCCGGGCTGAGGAACATGATCACATGAACGAGGAACAACAGCTCCCCCATTGGATGATACTGAAATTTACGAGTTATGGAAGATCGTTGATGTGCCCGACCAGCTGACTTTGGGCTATGCAAATCATTTCCATCATAATTTGCATTTTCTCTCATACTACCATCTCTTGGATGAGAAGCATTAGATCCAAGACCATCTTCTGATTTTTCCATTTTATTACGGTCATCTATATCATCTGCTGACTCTGAATCTCTACATACATCAATGTTAGGGAGCTTCTTGCTGCTTGGCTGGCTGAACCATGCAGGGACCGAATTAGATAATGGGGCAATACCATTCATACCAGAATCCTCCCGTCGAATTTGCATGTTATCAAGAGATTTCTCATGTTCCAACCCAGCAGATAAATTAGCATCAGAATTAGGCTCCCATGAAGCAGGTACCTGGCTCATCTCCTCATGCACAACTTTCTCGTGATGGTGCTTCAATGAGTTTTCATTTTCATGGGTTTTAAAAGTAGAACTACTATCAAATGGGTTATGGGGTTGAGTTTTTAATGTCCCAACCATCAGACTTATTGAATGGGCCGCCACTACCACTACATGATGATATGGTAGGTTGATGCGTCCAATAATCTGATAGAACCTTTTCATTTTTTTCTAAACCTGAAGAGTTCGTAGTTTTTCCATGTATATGACCACCTTCAGAGAACTGTTTTTGCTGAGGAGTGCAATCTAACCACCTGCCTCTTTCTAAATATTGTAGAATTTCTTGAATATGAAAATGGAAAATTTTCCAATGTAATGAAGAAATATGAATGAAAATTTTGAATATGAAAATGTAGAATTTTGAATGTGAAATGGAGAATATAAATGCGAATGAAGAAATGTGCATGGAATTTCTTTGAATCATGAAGGAACGGGAAATGAATATGAATGACGACCAAAAACAAAACTTTTTGCACTTGACACATAATTTCTTTGAAAGAAAGTGAGAACTGGTAATGTGACAAAGCGAGATGAATAATCATTTTGATGAAACTGGAACGAAAGATGAAACATGAGGTTCACTTGATTCTGACAAATGAAAGAGGTTTCAAATCTTGCATGGCTAAGGAGATTAATCATCTTATACCAAAATAAAGAAACAAAGCCCAAAAGACAAACATGGACTGGTCGTGGTAGCAAGTCCAACAACTAACGTTGGTGGGTAGCATCATGACCAGATGGAATGGTCATAAAAAAAAGAATGCAAACGAATGATCGATGGGAAAAAATTTCAGGGCCAAAATAAGGGGATGACACCACCCTGAATGGAAAGACTCCTACCTTAATTCCAAAAACCAAGAGAAAGAAAAGAAAACAAAAATAAGGTAAGGAGATGGAGGTTAAAGAGGACTTGTGGCACAAAGGAATCCATACTGATGAAAGAGACAACTTCCTAGTTTTGGACAAGAGGTGCAACAAGGTTTGGAGGCTGAAGCACCCCCCATAACAAGGGGAATGAACCGTCGAGCTATGCGACGTTAAACGAAGCGCTTTGTGGGAGGAAACCCACGTGTTACTAGTTCTAATTATTGTTTGTGTTTGTTTGTTATTTTAGGTTTGCACAGTGCCTTGCATAAAAGGGCGAATGTACTCACATGGAAAAAGATGAAAGATGAGCATAACAGCAGCCTGACACGGTCGCCCGTGTTAGCTGACATGGCCCGTGTCAGGCCTGCAGATTTGAGTGTTGTTTGAAAATTTTGAATTTCGTATGGCCATGTCGCACTTCCCGACCCAACCCCCTCAATAGGGCACTGTGAGTCACCCTTCTTCTATCTTGTTCGAAACTATTGAGGCCAATGTTTAGTTCAAGTGTGGGGGAGGTTTTACTATGCTTTTTGCTTTTATTTTTGTTGATTATTTCCCCATTTTTAATTTTTATTATTTCACATTTGGTTTATTTTTACTATCAGGTATCATGTGCTGCATGTATTTCACGGTCTTGGTGTATTGTTGGATTAAGTGATGACCATGAGTGATAGTGGAAGAAAGGATCACTTCATTTACGGTTGCTTGTTGTGAAGGATCTTCCCAGAAAGTCGATACTGCTGAAGAAAAGATCGGACATAACTTCTAAAACTCAACTAATGTAGGTTCCCTGTGCATTCCGAGTTGAGTAAGAAGCCACATCATACTCGAAGTACTGTGGATGCTGTCAAGCTTTACCTAACATGATGAGTGTATAAAAAGCCAAACACATTTGTCACCATGAGCGATATTCAGGTATGTCTTTATCACTCTGACTTTGCGTAGGTTCTTTGGGAATTTCACTGCATGTATACATACACTAAGGCACGTTGTTTGATTATAACCCTGAGGCTTTCCATCCATCCTGTTAATGTTATCCCTTGTTAACACCATTTGAGCCTGTACCCTTTGTTTTTTTCTAACCACATAAATGTAACCCGTGGCCTAAAATACTTCCTTACCCTGTTTAGAGTCAAGTTGATATTATTAAGTTGTGTTGAAATTCTAAGTTTGGGGTAAAACCCCATAACTTTCAAAAGCCAAGGTGAGTGCGAAAAAAAAGAGAGAATCATCGAGGAAAAAAAATAAAATCGAGGGTTCAAAATAAGCAATGGCCAAAGAAGGGCACTCAATTGAAAAACAAGAATAGCAAAAAAAAACCAGAGCAATAAAAAAAATAATAGAGGAAAAGAAGGAAAATGAACAAACATAGTGAAAATAATAGTAACATTGACTCTGAACCAAAAATCACTTGTTTCCCGTTTTCTTTGGAATATCCACGCCATAACCCAGGCCCCGTTACAACCCGAAAGACCTCAAAGAGTGTGTGTTGTGTGTAGTTGATATGAAAGGAGAAACTATTCAAACTTATGAGTTGATATTGCATATTATGAATTAGGAGTGAAAACAATTTAACCCCGAGAGACTTGGTGAGAGTGTGATGTAAGCTGACAGGTGAAACGGTACCTCAATGAGGAAGTGCGGCTGAAAACTCATTAGGAAAAGCAGGAACTATAAAAGGGAGAGTGAAGGCGTTGGCGAAAGATCTCAGCAGTATCATGGTAAGAATACAAATTTTGGAAAGTGACACTTTGTCGTATATGACATTACTTGAGGACAAACAATGAACTAAGTTTGGGGTTGTGATCGGTTACCATTTTCACTATATTTTCGTTGCTTATCCGACTAGAAACCAAGAACTTTGAGACACTGTGTACGCATTATGGTACCTTTAAAGTTATTTTTCATTCCCGTAAGTTATTTAAGCAATTTTATTAATTGTCAATTTTATTTTGTGTTTTCGTGATTTTACGCGTCAGTTGTCGTGTTTATGCCCTCCAGGTCCACGGAGAAGATCAAATGGACTCAATGCGAGAAAGTGGAAAGTTTTGGCATTCGAAAAAAGAAGATTTTCCAGTTCATGAGGCCTGACACGGCGACCCGTGTCACCTGACACGGGCCGTGTCAGGAGGAAGGCCAAGAAAGTAAACAAAAAAAGCCCAAAACAGTGGTCTGACACGGCCGCCCGTGTCATCCTGACACGACCGTGTCAGGTCACCTAGGGTGTGTCAGCAAGGAAATAACAAGGCAGTGGTCTGACACGGCCGCCCGTGTCAGCTGAATAACACACTTGCTATAAAATGCAAAATAATACACTTTCTATTTTGCCTTTTATAGGAAGTGTACTATTCAGCTGACACGGACGGTCGTGTCAGACCACTGCCTTGTTATTTCCTTGCTGACACACCCCAGGTGACCTGACACGGCCGTGTCAGGCTGACATGGACGGCCGTGTCAGACCACTGTTTTGGGCTTTTTTTTGTACTTTCTTGGCCTTCCTCCTGACACGGCCCGTGTCAGGCCTCCTGAGTTGGAAAATCTTCTTTTTTTCGAACGCCAAAACTTTCCACTTTCTCGCATTGAGTCCATTGGATCTTCTCCGTGGACCTAGAGGGCATAAACACGACAACTGACGCGTAAAATCACGAAAACACAAAATAAAACTGACAATTAATAAAATTGCTTAAATAACTTACGGGAATGAAAATTAACTTTAAAGGTACCATAATGCGTACACAGTGTCTCAAAGTTCTTGGTTTCTTGTCGGATAAGCAACGAAAATATAGTGAAAATGGTGACCGATCACCCTAACATGCCAAACACCCAACCACAATACCAAGAGCTTACCTCGTACCATCACCAACAAATAAATCATCATCAAGACACCTAACATCGCTATGCAACCAACACACCACCCTATCATAGACGCCTTAGCCAAAACACTCAGCGATCATTTAACACCAATCGCCCCTCCTCCTACTATAGCCAAGAAGTCCAAACATCTCAAAACCAAAACCTTCAACAATCATATGTCTACCAAACACCAAAAAAATCATTTCAACCTTTCCTCGACGCATCATTCACATCAATGTCTCCCTTCAATCGTCTTGATCGCCCTCCAACAACTTAAAAACAACCCAACTACTCTAGCATGGGTCATGAACTCAGCTATGGTGGTACCCCTTTGATGCATACACAAGACTATGCTAATTTATTTGACTATCTCAGGCAATCTTTTGCAATTGGTGGTGATGTTCCTGGGCCCATAGATACCCAAACACATGGGGGTGAATCATCAACATGAGTTAGGGCCACGAGTTCGGGTAGTTAGGGGATGTGGGACCGGAGGTCGATTAGGTGATCCCGGTCATCGATATTAGTCTTTTTTATGTAAACGCGTATTAATATTAATATGAACTTTTGGTCCGATTTCGACTTTCTCTAAAATGTACAATATTTTTCAAAAAAAATTACGAAACACATATAGGTGACAGGACAATTGACGCCTCCTTTAAAACTTAACACACAGGCGCCAATTGGACTAGCAGCACTAGGTGCACTAGTCAATCCAATTGGCGCCTCCACTCTAAGTTTAAAAGCAGACGCCAATTCATCTGACGCCTCCTCTTTAAAGTATGGTATTTTGGAAAATAATCTGAAGAGTGAGTTATTTTGGAATTTTAAAAAAAAATAGGGTTATTTGGATAAAAAAATCATTTAGACTCTTTTTAAAATTTATATTTGTGAAACAAACTAATCTTTATTTATGTGGCACCCTCACAAAACTTTCAAAGTGACTTTTTGATACTAATTTTACAAAACATATATGAGTGGACATCGACACTTATATTTGTAATGCAAACTACATTTTCCTTATCAGAAATCGTCACAAAAAAATTTTAGTGAATTGTTTTAGGGTAATTTTGTACACCAATTTTTATATAAATGCATTTATCCATTTTAAATTTTTTACAAATTAATAAAAAAAACTCACAAAATAATATTTTTTTTGGGTTTCAAGGTATTTAGAAAAAATAAATATTATGTGATTAAATTTTTTAATAAAATTTCATCTTATTAATTGATCAATCTTTATTTGCAAATTTTATATTAATAGTTTAAAATCAATATATACCTATTTTAATTTTCATCATATACAACTTTTTAAAACTAATATATACCTTTTGAAACTTTATGTTAATATTTTAAAATTCAAAAAATAAAAATAGGCCATTTTTATAGAATTTTTTCAATTAATTTCAACTAGGTACATTGATTCTTTTTAAAGTTTATATTTGTAAAGCAAACTACTTTTTGCTTATGTGACAAATTATCACAAAACTTTCATAGTCATTTGTTTGATGGTAATATTACAAAGCATATGAGTGGACTTCAACTCTTATATTTGCAAAACAAATATAAATTTATGTGGCATCCTCACAAAACATTTTAAATGAATTGTTTTGGGGTAATTTTATTAAAAGTGTATACCAATTTTAATATATACTAGATTAAGATGCCCCGCAATGCGCGGTTGTATGTTATTATTTTTGTTAAATTTATATGTATATTCTTAAACATCAGTTATACGATAAATAAAAGTTTTTCAAATGCTAATCATCTTAAAATTTTTATAAGAAACATAATTATTTTAATTTATTATAAATGGTATTGTGAAATATTTATGTGATTTTGTTGTTGAAATATGAGACTTCGTTATAAAATATTGACTTATTTATTATATTTACTATAATTATTATTTTTAAAAATGAACAAACTATAAACTCAATTTTTTTATATGTGAAAAATCAACAATCTTATTGTTTGTCTTTAGTTTATTTATCCGACATGATATGAAGAATGTAGAATTGAAATAATCTAAAATTATTTTAGAGATATTTATTGAAAATATATTATAAAATTTAGATTCTTTAATGTTTATAATTAAAAAATAATTACAATAAAAAAATAATGTCTATAAATTTTAGGAAAATTATATGTATCAAAATTAATAAGTAATAGTTTGATTCTCGTATTTTTTAGTAGTTATCTTTGATTTAAATATTTAATTTTGAGTTGTTAAAGATGTGTATTTATTCTTAGTGTAAAATAAAATTAAATGTTTATTTATAATTATTATCAAATTAAACTTGATTAACATCATAAAATTTATATTTATTTTGTCAAATTTTAGTTATCTAATTAATAAAGGATTAAAAATGCAAGTTATTATAGAGGCTTTATTATTTTTTTAGATAATCATTTTAATTTAATTAATGAAATTGTAAAAATTTATCTGATTTTATCCTTGATATAAATTAAAATATGAGTGTTCTTTTTTTAGACATTATTTTCAATATTTTTATTATACTCTCTATAGTCACTATTATAAAAGACACGAGTAAAGTATAATTCAATTTTGGGAAAACTATATATTCTCATAGGTGAGAAATCAAAAATCTTGTTATTTGTCTTTAGTATCCAATTCAGGATTATATAAAAAAATTAATAGTGGTGTATAAGGACAGGTATGAGATTGTGACCTACTTTATTATATTTTAAGATCAATTAAGAGTGATTTATCTTTGAAAATTGTGTAAGATCTACTTTAAAATTAAAAATATTTATTTCAAGTGTTACTTTTATTGTTATAATTTTAGAAAAGCAAAATTTATTTAATTGTGTTTGAATTCTCACATCTATTATAATATATTTTTGAAATTCGAGTTAATATACTTTACTGAAGTAACTCTTATGTTGCTAAAATATTTTTTTTAAATGAATATGAAAATTTATTTTCTTAAAGATATTTTTTTAAAATAAGGATTAATTATTTTAATGAGTTAAATCCCATGTAAGTTATTAATATTCAAGAAATTCATATATGTATTATATCCTTTTAAGTTTTTTGCAATGTGATATAAAAATCAAAACATTAAAATCAACAACCAACTTATGCTATATTATTTGTTATAAAGAGAATGATGAAAATTACTATACCACTTAATATTTAAAATAAAATAAAAACTAAAATTATTTTAAAGATATAATATTGAAAAGATATATTAAAGTTAGTAATTATCTGAAAATAAATATAAATATTGTTCTATAAAATTTATGACTAGAATATATTTATATAAGTTAGTAATCAATTATTAGGTCAATATATTTTTTCCTATAACTACTTTGAGATTAAATTTTTTAATTTTATGTGTTTATTTTTTTATGCTTTCAAAGAAAACATAGTTTTAATTTTAAGTTTTAGATTCACATATTTATTTTTAATTTGAAATTTAGAGTAATATGTTGGAAAATGAAATTGAGCATTGAAGTATGTCACATAAGACCATGAGATGATATGGCACAAATAAAGGAAAAGCTTTAGCAGGTGTCTTTAGTATGTCCCTTTAGATTTAATATATTATATAGGTACTATATTATATTTTAAGATTAACTAAGAGTGATTTATCTTTGAAAATTGTGTAAGATCTCCTTTAAGATTAGAAATATTTATTTTAAGTGTTACTTTTACTGTTATAATTTTAGGAAAGCAAAATTCATTTAATTGTGTTAGAATTCCCACATATATTATAATATATTTTTGAAATTCGAGTGAATATATTTTGTTAAAGTAACTCTTATACTGATAAAATATTTTTTTAAATGAATATGAAATTTATTTTTTTAAAGATATTCTTTTAAAATAAGGATAAATTATTTCAATGAGTTGAATCTAGTATAAGTAATTAATATTAAAGAAATTCATATATGTATTATATCCTTTTAAATTTTTTGCAATGTGATATAAAAATTAAAACATTAAAATCAACCACTAACTTATAATATATTATTTGTTATAAATGGAATGATGAGAATTACTATACCATTTAATATTTTAAAATTAAAAAATACTAAAACTATTTTCAAGATATAATATTGAAAAAATATCTTAATGTTCGTAATTATCTCAAAACAAATATAAATATTATTCTATAAAATTTATGACTAGAATATATTTATATAAGTTAGTAATTAATTATTAGGTCAATATATTTTTTCCTATAACTACTTTGAGATTAAATTTTTTTATTTTATATCTTCATTTTTTTATGCTTTCAAAGGAAACATAGTTTTAATTTTAGTTTTTAGATTCACATGTTTATTTTAAAATTTAAATTTAGAGGATTATACCTAATTGAAATAGTGGTTGTTTAGTCACATCATTTTATTAAAAATGAGATTTGTTTTGTCTTTGCCAAGGTTCGAACATGAGACCTCCAATAGATAATAATCATTGTATTTTGATTTTTAGAACAATGAAAATGAGTATTGAAATATACCGGATATGATTATGAGATGATGTAGTGCAAATAATGTTGACGTTTTAACATGTGTCGGGATATAGTCTATCGTTTTAGATTTAATATATTTTATATATTGATGCATTTATCTAGTTTTAAAATTTTACAATTTATTAAAAAAATCTCACAAAATATAATAAGAAATTTTTGGTTTCTAAAAATTTATAAAATAATAAGTATTATCTGATTAAGTTTTTTAATAAAAAAGTCATATTAATAGTTGGTGGATCTTTATATGCAAATTTTATATTAATATTTTAAAATCAATATAACCTATTTTAAATTTTATGGTTTCTAAACATTTAGAAAAAATAAATATTATGTGATTAATTTTTTTAAAAATAAAATATCAAGTCCTTATTAGTTGGTTAATCTTTATTTGCAAATTTTATTAATATTTTAAAATCAACGTATACCTATTTTAAATTTCAATCGTTTACAATTCTTAAAACAAATATATACCTTTTGAAATTTTATATTAATATTTTAAAGTCCAAAGAAATCAAAATATGTTATTTTTATAGAAAGTTTTTATATAATTTCAACTATCTACTTGTATCTTTTTAAAATTTATATTTGTAAAACAAACTGCTCTTTGGTTGTCCTCGTAAAGCTTTCAAGTGACTTGTTTGACGGTTGTTTTATGAAGCATATGATATGAGTGGACTTCAATTCTTATATGAATGTATTAATCTCTTTAAGAAAATTGAACAATTATAAATTAATAAAATAAAAAAGATTCTGATCAAAAAATACAGGTGTGTGGTATTCTTACACAGATCCCACTCAGATGCCTTAATAGATTTATAATAGTTAGGACTTTTCAACGGTGGCGAGAGGCCCTATATGGTAGTGTTTATGGGGTTTTGGGTGGTATGAGAGTCCAATTCATGTGATGTGAGAGACTCTGTATATTATGCATTATGTGATTAAGTTATGATCTCCCCTTCATCTACTAGGGGTGAGATATTTATAGAGGCTCACGTGGACATGTATTGCAGAGTTAGTTGGCTGTTATGACCAAGGAAGTGGTCAATAGAAGACTTGTTCTTCCTCGAATAATGGAAGAAGCGGTTTCCCTATTTAAATTGCTCTATGAATTATGTATCTTAGCCTAAGTCCAATAAAGGGGGCTTATCATTTCGTTTGGCTACTAGGTGCTAGCCCTAGGGGGGAGAATCTGTCATACCCTAATTTTGTCTTAAAATTTTTAATTCATCTAATCATTTGCATTTTTGTCACTCTTTTTCATATTTTACATTTTTTGTTTATATTTTGATTTAAAATAGCATGTCTTGTTTCTACATTTTAATCACATTCAGTTTGTTCCAAAATAAATGATTATTTCTTTTAAAAAGAATGATCTTGTGCATTCATATAGCTTTTCCATCAAGTTTCTAACTTGCATATAAGACAAAAACAAAAAAGTGCATTCTAATTTATTCATCATTATAGTAATCCAGGCATTGCATCATTGGATAATCATCATCACACATCATGAGCACAAGGTCAACAAAAGAGCCAAGGTACAAGGTTCATTTCCAGTGTATGACTTACATTTGTATCTTGCACCATTTAAACCATTTCATTCCATCAATGTATCATTCATCTTCTCTTTTCAAAGCCAACATTATCCAATTTTTATTTACATTCCAACACATTCTCATTCATACCTTTAAATAACTAACCATATTCATTTCATTCAACTTCAATTCTCATTCAACATGTGAATTCCTCATACTTTACAACCATTCATCTAATTACATTCATCATTTAATCAAGTGATCATTATACATCAAATTTAATCAGCCAATTCTTCATTTAATCACAATTAACATTACAATTGGTCATATCCCAAATTTGCCCTACCATTCACTTATCTGGATCATGGCTTTCAAATTCATCTCCATTTCATCTACCCTAAGCATTCATTTTCATCAGGACATTCATTCATCTACATACAATCATTCATCCATTGGTTCAAAGGTTTGCAATTGGATTGACTCAACATTGGTTTTTTTGACCAGATAATTAGATTGATATTGTGACTTGTGATGCAAGAAATTTTGAATCCCATTGGATGTTATTGGATCAAGTCTTCATTCTATGGCAAGTCTCCCGGATTAGGTTTTCTTGGTGGGTTTGTTTGGAAAGAAGTTATTATAATACAATTGACTTTTTTTTGTCAAAGTCAACTTTGAAAGTTGACTTTTTGACCTAATCCTTAGAAGTCTCTCCTTTTCATATTCAAGTTATGACTATTGAATTGATGCATATAATCTATACCCATATATAAAGGGAATACAAGTTTTTGGAGTGACTTATTTTTATTCCTATATTTCCCCTAAAATAAATATAACTCACAAGAATTAGTATGCCTAATTATGAAGCAGTTTAAGAAGGGAAAAAAACTATCGCACATCTGATTAACATATATAGACCACAATGGAGCAGTTATTCACAACTAATATAACAAAGAAACCACCACATAATACATGTCTTTAATAGGAGATTGAATTCACTTTTAGACTTTATTTTCTTTTCATTTTTAATAACTCTCTCTTTTCTTTGTATCTCAGTTCTGATTTCTCTAAATTTACCTTTCTTCTATTGTTTTCTATCTTATGTTTTGAAAATAATTAGAGTATGTTATCAATTATGTTTGATGTCATATTCATTTGTTTTGTTTGGTTTACTATTGAATCTCAACAAACTATAAATTCTATACAACATTTTGTTCTGCACGTACCGCAATTGCATTAATTTGGTAATTTCTAAAGTCAATAACATAATTAGAGAAAAAAGTGACAATGAAGCAAATAAGATGATGTCCATAGAAATCGGAGAAGGAGATGAAGGGAGATCGTATGGGGAAAATTGGAATCCAAGAGTAGAACATATTCATGATGGTGGCAGAAAAGAGAAATGTATAATATGCAGATGACTAAATATGGATTGAGAATCACATGATGACTGATTCTGTCACACAGTTCATTTTTGGGGCATTTAGATTCTACAATCTAACTTTTTGGTTTGGTTTTTTATTTGTTGCTTTGATATTGCACGGTAACTTCTTTTTTCTGTCTCACAATTTATGGAAGTGGATAACTACATGTTTGTATCTTTCTTATGTAACTATTCTTCTTCATTTATTTTTATTGATCAATACTAAATAGTAGAATAGAGGTGTTTGAGTTTTTCCATTTATACTGTAGTTGTGTTCGTCATTTTTATATTCATACAAAATCACAACAAATACATCTTACACGATTGTTTCATATAGAGTTATATCTATAACTATCTATACAGGAAATACCACTTTTTGGGTTGTCCAACTTATTTATCCTTTAACTCCTTTCATTTTAAAAGTTTGTTATTATAAAAAACATTGCCTCCTAATTTCTCTACCAGTTTGCACATGAATATCCCAATGCAAAATTTCCAGATTGCATAATCCCTTTCAACTGCTTCATCTTTGTCAATCCCTCAAAATTAAAATTGCTTTCAATCATTCATCTTACAAAATAAGATTCAATCTTTTCCACCAAGACTCACTCTCATCAATCATTTGATGACTACAAAATTTGATATGAGAGATAATCATCTATGTTGGTGTGAATCTTTATTTATTTTTGAAAATTAAGAATTAAATGAAAATATAACGTGTGTGCACATTAACAAAAATGGAGAGAGAGAGAGAGAGAGAGAGAGAGAGATTTTGTATAAAAAATAACTGTTTATATATTGACATGTGCATAGAATAAAAAAAACGGACAAACAGGCACGGGAGTGTCCATTTGGACGCTAGTAAGAATAAAGAGGTTTAGAAGTCATTAATGACTCAGTTAACTTTTAGTCAAATGTTGACTTTTGATCATCTGTTGACTTTTTGTCAACTATTGACTTTTTGTCAAACAACTGACCAAGTCTGTTGGAGTTCTTACTTTAAATTGGGCTACCAATTTTTGATTAAAGTGCTTCATTCAATTGGATTCTTTCAAATTACAAAGTTCAAAGAGAATTAAAATTCAAATTCAAATTCAAAAAGGAGGGAAATTTTATCTATTCCTTAAAGAACAAATTACAATGGAAAGTCAACCATACAAAGTCAAAGCACACTTAAATATTCCAAAATATGAGGGAAAATGACATCACAATGGAATATTACATAAAAAAATCGAAGTTTGACCTACAGTTGACTTTTGGGCAACGATTAACTTTTGGTCAAACAATTGACCAAAGTCTGACCCTAACCCTAAGAAGACCCAAAACCTATTTCCCAGTCATTTTCAAACATCTACATTCATCTTCAAGCAATTACACCATTGGCCTCGATGATCATTCACCCTCATTCATGAGTTCAAAATCTCCATGTATGGTTTGGCACCTTCATGACAAACTACTTAACTTCATGGCTAAACTTGCATAAATCTGCTGTACCTACACCACACCAATCACCAACACATGCGTAACAAATAAGATAAAATAAATAAATAAAAGAGGAAAAACAATTGTTATGACTCTTCTTTTTTTTTCAACAGTTAATGTATTCTCTTCCGAGACTCATTTTTTTTGCAAGCAATAGAAAAAGCTCTTAGAAGAATTTTTCAGCATGAGAATTTGGTTCTCGTTGTGTGAGGAATTTTACATATTGCATAATATTAATTCTTAATTTAATCTTTTGATGAGTGTAATCAAGGGAAATCCATATCAATGAGGTGTGTCAATTTTAAGGCCAAAAATGGATGATTTCCTGGGCCGTGGAATATAGCGACCCTTGCATCAGAGACTGCTTTCTCGATCAGTGACGTTAAAGCTTTAACATAGTTTTTCAAGACTATCAGTAATTTAATTCAAGCTGATGGAAAAATAAGCAAGAAAGAATAAGAATTTGGTGACTGAGCATGAATATATCCAACTGACGCCAATTGATCCAAAGTTGTCTAACATAATGCTTCTTGTTAGAGATTTACCAAAGAGCATGAATATTTTGATTGGCATGATGTTATTACTTCTTTGAAGAGTCTCTATCAAATTTTAAAGGTGTTGAAACACAAAAGATTTACTAAAGGGGATCTTCGGCTTGATAACTCCAAAAATTTTATCATGTTTGACGATAATGGAATCCCTTACGATATTATGTTTTCTGAACATAGAGAATCAAAATTTCTAATTGAGGAGTATATGATTTTGGACAATAAAACAACTACTGAATTAATATGTAGAACCTATCTTGAAGTTGCACTACTGCGGAGGCATCCTGAACCTAATATGCGGAAGCTCAAACATTTGCCTTGGCTAAGGCCTATGTGGTATTCAAAACCACATTCACTTCAAAAAAAAAAAACTAGTGAGATTCAACACAAACAAACAACTACACATAAATAAGAAAAAACTAGTGAGATTCAAAACCACATTCACTTCAAAAAAAAAAAAAACTAACCACCTAAACTAACTTATAACTATCAAAACAGTTGCAAATGAAATTACAAAATTCACTTCAAATTAACCCTAACTAACTAACTGCCCTAAAACTAACTGCCCTAAACAAGCTGTTATAATTCTAACTAAACAAACACAAACTCTAACAACTTTTGAAATTAATTCTCAGTCCTTGATTAAACCTTGTCACGAATTACTATCTAAGGGCTAGAATCCATCCGGCCTTAATTGTTTCTAACAACATTTCCCTCCAAAATTCACCCCACCTATATAACCCCTCTCAATTCATCATCAATCCATCATCTCCCATAGTGTTATTCTGCTCAAATCTCATTTCAACCCTCACTTTCAGAGCTCAACACCTTTAACTACAAGAGTTTCAGCACCTGAAACTCTTTACAGTTGAGCTCAACCTCCAACCTCACTGCTTAATCTCTCATCACTCTTTTCATCATCACACAACAATTCTAACAATAATCATAGTTAGAATCAGCAAGAAGAAGAAGAAGAAGCGGGAAAAAGGAATTACTCGAAGTTATCTGCATCTCTGGGTTTGCCTTCTATTCGTCGACGATAATAATTCAACACTGATAGAAGGAAATCTCACCTTTGTTGGTAATACTTAAAACACTGTAACAACCCGTATAATATATATCTAGAATAATATAATACTGGCAAACCTTATCGCCTCTTTATGAGTTCATACGACATAGTTTGTTTCACATTCCACACTTAGCTCCGTATTCAAGCTTGGTTTGTCTTTCGTTGTCTAACATAAACTCAATTTCTCGGAACACAAAACTCATTATTCAACAAAGTGTGTATTACTTCACATCCATCTCAAGACAAGGAATCCATTACACACACTTGTAATCATAATGCCTCTATCACATACTTTTCTTAATACCTAGGTTTAACTTTTTCCACTACACTCCCTCCTCTATAAATCTCTGCATGTGAACAATCATTAAGCATACACCCCTATCTTAACCTCAATAAAATTCTTATGACTCCATAGTCTCCTTATCTGAAGTGAATTCCACTATAGTAGTTGTAATGCAAGATTTACACTGCTCCCAACTCTATATTCGCTTCCTTTCTAAGGTAATCCTCTCAACTCCAATTACATAACCATTCTACTAGAATTCCTTAAATCCAACTTAATTGATTTATCCTTAATCCTTCATTTGGTCCATACCTGTTTCACTTGAAATAGGTAGTCATGTCCTCGAGTCTCTCCTTAAACTTCACCACTACCTTAGGCTCCCAACAAAACTGAACATCCTTATCCCTCAAGTTCTCAACCACTTGCAAGGTACCATTCCAAATATATACTCCATGAATTACTCTCGTTCTTCCAAAATATTTTAGTGGTGATACACTACCTCACTTCCAGACCTTATGACATAATTGCAACATAACCATCCTTTCTCCTTCACCATACGAAATTATTTACAATAGTTATTCCATATCAGTAGGTATATCTTATTCCACTAGCAAATTCACTTATTCCTCAAAATTCTGACAAACTCATCCGATAGAATTCCTCAACTTCTCAACTCCATCAGCACTACATGATTGCTTGAACCATAAACCACCCTTCGATTCTACATTACATGGATCGCAACCCTTACTAAAACTTTAGCTGAGCCATCTGGTTCCCTCTACTTTCTAACTCTTGTCTTGAGCCTACCCTCAAAACACAAGTTCCACCAACACTTCGGACTCCTCGTGGTCGCTCAACCATGATCCTACCTACCACGCACATAGCATTAGGTCGATCAGGCCTAACACTACAAACAATGATATTAAGAATCATGTTGGCTAAAGTCACATATGAGGCAATAATAGATTTACTTATGATGTTTCAAGGCTAGGCCGAGAATCGACCTGCTCTGATACCAACTGTAACAACCCGTATAATATATATTTAGAAGAATATCATACAAGTGTTAAATTTTGGTACTGTCACAACATAAGTGCCTAATGGCATCATTATATACACATGTCCGAACTAAAACATCAATTCCATATGGTATACAATAGTGCCTACATAATAAAAATATAAGGACTATGTACAATATCTTCATTGTACACAACATCACAGCAGAAGATCAAAATAACTGCATCCCTTGAAACATCTAGAGACAACTTCTTTTGAATTCAACCTGCAAGGAATACCTGAAAAATAACAACAATAACGGGATGAGATAATAATCACAGTGAGTTCTCCTATCATATGGGTCCACTCGGCTCTACATAGTTTTCTAATCAAATCCTAACTCGAGTCTTCATCTCTCGTTACTTATGTATCATGCACACAAGATAACTAAGACTCAAGTATCTAAGGGATATTCGCAGTGTACGGAAACATGTCATTGAGTGCATCCATTCAACGAATCACTATTCGGATGCACGAAATATCAATCCTCAAGTGGACTTACGTCTAAGCCAGGCCTGGTTCATGCATGCTCGTATGATTCGACTTTCACGGTGGATATCGGGTCATCTATGAGTTCCAAACTCATTTTAAGCGACCGTCACCCGTATGGGACTCTAACCCACTTAGGGTATCTTTCACCGTATGAGACTCTAACCCACTTAGGTGTCCACCTTTCCCCCACGTCCACCGTGGTTGGGGATCAAACCCAATTGAGGCACGAATCATGGTGCCACATCCCCACTTACCGCTTTGCCTAAGCCTTTGAAGTGGTATGTGCCCCATCAAAACAAATTCTGAATATGTGATTAATTCACAATAACAAATAGGACTTTTGGAGCAACGTTTCTCACCAAAAATAGGGCTTTTGGAACAAAAGTTCCTAACCAAGATATCAAACAAATCTCATGATATCATAACAATTCCCATGGCATCATAACATGATCCATTCTCATACATAAATCACACATGTTCCATACAAATCATATTGATTCGTTACTAAGTGAATAGTTGTCCACGATATACACCTAGGTACCATTGCGTCCAAGCATCATCATATACTAAATTTCGTAACCTAAATTATCTTTCTAAGTTATTAATCAAGGTATACTCCTAAGGTTTCCTCACTAATCATCATATGTTTTTAACCATTCATGCACACATACAATAATAATACTTAGTATACATCATAATATGATTCATAATATTCATAAGGTATACACAAAGTAATTATAACATGGTACAATAAACATAGTCAAGTTATTACACTTAATTAATTTATCAATCTATCTTAATCAAGATTTAGGTTAATATTTATCCATTGCATAAGTATTCAACAACATAATCCTTGCCCTAGTGGTAAGGCTTGTACCATACCAAGGAGGTCCTGGGTTTGACCCCCATTGGTGACATATTTTAATTTATCAAGGAATTAATTCATGTCAATTAATTGATCAAATGAATCAATTGATTGGAATAATTCTCACAAAAATTTCACTAAACAATCGATTGGTTCTTCAATTTTCTTCAAAAATTCATCTTCTAAACACTCCATTTTCCAATTTCAACCACCCCAATCCATACCAAAACATACACCATCATGAGTCCATGCCAAAACACATAACAATCATACAAAATAACATAACATCAAGAACATCATGAAGTAATATCAACATGTTATTATCAACAACCACAGTATCATATCAACCTAATTCCCTTCATGAAATTCTTCCCTTCCCCAAGGCTAAATCTATCTAAGCACTCACGTTGGACACATGGAGATGGTGAAGATGATGAAATAGAGATGAAGTTGGTGATGATGATGATGAAGATGATATGATGGTGATGATGATGAATATCCATGGCTTCCTTCTTCTTCTCCAAGCCCTTCTTCCTTCTTTCTCTCTTCTTCTTATCCTTTCTTCTTTTCTTTCTTTCTGATAACTCTCTTTCTCTTCCTTCTTATTCTTATCTCTTACTTTTCTTTTTCTATTCTTTCCACCTCACAATATTATATACATATATACATAATATATAAATATATAAATATAATATTATGTAATGGTACAAAATATTCTCAAGTGATATTTTTATCTTCTAGTACCAATTGATCAATCATTAATGTTACCAAAAATGTCCTCTCTTGTACTTATTAATATTGGTTTGTCTCTTTTATTAATAATTAATCTCTTCAGAGTTCACTGGTTACTCTATTGGTCCCAACTGACAATATTTAGAGCGCATAGGAGCTATAATCTTTCCAAATGGCAAAAGATAGAGTACACAGGAACTCAATTGATATCAACTGACAACTAATTGAGCATTTAAGGGAATATGGGATACTACATTCTCCCCCTCTTAAATTGAAAATTTCCCCCAAATTTCCTCCAGTCCACAAATAAACTTTTCATGTATCACCGCCCTAGGCCAACACTTGACTTCTCTTCGATTCAAACCTCGTACATATTCATTCTTTCCCACCTATCTTCCTTGGCAACTTCTTTCTCGTGCGAAATCTCAATACTTCATGGTCTTAACCATATTCTCATTCTGGTATTGGATTAACGCTTAAACTTGCTCCCACTTAATTCATCTGATATACCTCTCTACATCAGTTGGTCACTTTCCTCCCAGAAACCACGACTTCCCTTCCTTGCATTAAGTTACCCAAAACATAATTATGACACCTTATTTTGATTTGGATAATCAACACTCTTCAAAACATAATTACGACTTCCCTTCCACGAGACAATTTACTAATTCCTTGACTCCACGCCATACTTACGACCCTTCTCTTATAAATTCTTCAGTAATTGTGACAACCTTTTAATCCATCTAGTTATATCCTTATCATCTTCACTTGGTCTGATATTATATGTTGCAAGTCTCTACTCCTACTATTTCACTTCTCTCGTACTACTCCAATAAGATATCACCATTAGTACGAGATTGTCTTACTCCCTCTCTCATGAGTAACTATCTCTCTGATTCCCATAATCTTGATTGAGCCCTTTCCTCCATCACCTTCCATTGTGATACTCTGATTCCAACAGTGGAACACCTGAGATTCCTAAGCACCACTGGTTAGCTAACAATCTATATAGAAGATTACACCTATCCTCTAGAGTGCCCACCATCCAAAATAGTACTAGGACCTCACTGACATCCATTAGTAGAATAAATTCCTCGCTGACACACAAAGGTTTAAAATACGACCAACATCCTCCATAAGATGTATATATACAAGAGCCACGTGACTACAACCATAAAGGTGTATGACATTCAGGTTTATCCTGTGCTCAAATGAACTTATCCAAATTAGTTTAATAATATACGGTTCTGGTTACTATATTCCATATCGGATCCTCTTATATGGTTCTAATTCATTCAAGATTTTTGCTGACACATGATCTCGACCAATAACAAAATAACACCATCAAGGAACTTCAAGTCATTGACGAGACACCGTTTCTAAAAAACCTTAAGAAAACTAGTCTATAACTGTGAGCTTCCATAATACTGACAGAGTCCCACAACTCAGTCACATATCTTAGGGCAACATCCCACTACCGGACAACAATTATTCCTTCTTATCGTCTTGCTTTATCTCATGGGAACCTTAGCCTGTGTTCTTACGAATATACTATCGAAGTTACACACTTACACTTATTGACATCTTATTCCATCCTCACTCCTGAGAGAATAACTTACACATCCTGTCGACATAGTATAGTAGCATTGTGTATATCCGGTACCACTTTCATGGCAGTTCTACTTCTGAGGCCATACATATTAGTAACATGTCTAACCACTTACACGTTACTATCACTTACAAGATACTGAACTGATGATCACCTGACTAAGAACTCAACTCTGGTCATGACGGCTCAAACTTGTTAAACTTTGTTATAAGTTTCCTCTCCCACAAGACTAGTAAGACAAATCCTCAGATATTCCTCAAATACCCACACTTGCACGAGAATTACAACACTGGTTCACCACTTCTTTATTATCCTCATGGAATCCAATCATGGAAATACACTAGAATAACAAGAACAATGCAGTAAGAGCACAACCTCAACTTCATGGATCAACATCCAAAAGTTCTCCACCGTGAGGTTTGCATACATAGGTGTAGTGTCACAACGTAATTCATAACTTAATATTAATCCCACAACGACACAATAGTCAACACATCATCGAGGGGATACGATGAACATCCCATGTTAAGCATACCACCTCCTTCCCTCAATCAATTTCTTGGTGAGGATCAACATAATAACTTTTCTTATCCAACAAAAGACAAATTTGGAATGCTCCAACCATTCACATATACAGGCAGTTCTCCCGCTCTTGACAACCAAAGTAATATGCACTCAAGGTGTACCTTGACATTACCACATACTTATTGACTTGGATTCTCTCCCAAACTGATATATATATATTGAATACTTCATCACACATAATCCACTTATCTAGATGACCTGCTACTGGCAAACCTTATCGCCTCTTTATGAGTCCATACGACATAGTTTGTTTCATGTTCCACACTTAGCTCCGTATTCAAGCTTTGTTTGTCTTTCATTGTCTAACATAAACTTAATTTCTCGAAACACAAAACTCATTACTCAACAAAGTGTGTATTACTTCACATCCATCTCAAGACACGGAACAAAAGTTATAACAAAAGTTCCTCACCAAAAATAGGGCTTTTGGAACAAAAATAGGGCTTTTGGAACAAAAGTTCCTCACCCAGACAAGCAACGCTCCTCACCAAAAATAGGGCTTTTGGAACAAAAGTTCCTCACCAAGATATCAAATAAATCTCATGATATCATAACAATTCTCATGGAATCATAACATGATCCATTCTCATACATAAATCACACATGTTCCATACATATCATATTGATTCGTTACTAAGTGAATACTTGTCCACGATACACACCTAGGTACCATTGCATCCAAGCATCACCGTATACTCATTTCCATAACCTAAATTATCTTTCTAAGTTATTAATCAAGTTATACTCCTAAGGCTTCCTCACTAATCATCATATGTTTTTAACCATTCATGCAAACATACAATAATAATACTTAGTATACATCATAATATTCATAAGCTATACACAAAGTAATTATAACATGGTACAATAAACATAGTCAACTTATTACACTTAATTAATTTATCAATCTATTTTAATCAAGATTTAGGTTAACATTTATCCATTGCATAATTATTCAACAACATAATCCTTGGCCTAGTGGTAAGGCTTGTACCATACCAAGGAGGTATCGGGTTCAACCCCCAATTGGTGACATATTTTAATTTATCAAGGACCAATTGATTGGTCCTTCAATTTTCTTCAAAAATTCATCTTCTAAGCACTCCATTTTCCAATTTCAACCACCCCAATCCATACCAAAACATACACCATCAAGAATCCATGCCAAAACACATAACAATCATACAAAATAACATCAAGAACATCATGAATCAACATCAACATGTTATTATCAACAACCACAATATCATATCAACCTAATTCCCATCATGAAATTGAAGATGAGATGATGGTGGTGATGATGAGTATCCATGGCTTCCTTCTTCTTTTCCAAGCCCTTCTTCCTTCTTTCTCTCTTCTTCTTATCCTTTATTCTTTTCTTTCTTTCGGATAACTCTCTTTCTCTTCCTGCTTATTCTTATATCTTCCTTTTCTTTTTCTATTCTTTCCACCATGCAATATTATATACATATATACATAATATCTAAATATATAATATAATATTATGTAATGGTACAAAATATTCTCAAGTGATATTTTTATCTTCCAGTATCAATTGACCAATCACTAATGTTATCAAAAATGTCCTCTCTTGTACTTATTAATATTGATATGTCTCTTTTATTAATAATTAATCTCTTTAGAGTTTACTGGTTACTCTATTGGTCCCAACTGACAACATTTAGAGCACATAAGAGCTCTAATCGTTCCAACTGACAAAAGATATAGTACACATGAACTCAATTAATCTCAAATGACAACTAATTGAGCATTTAAGGGAATATGGGATATTACAAACACCTTTTTCCAATACATTATTGTTTTTTACTTTCTTTCCTGACGTTTAGAATTGCAGCCGCCGCAAGGCGATTTCCAACATAGCGGAATTTAGGTTTTGTAACAACAATTGGAGTGACTTTATTGATTTAGTTAATACCTATAAACTACTTTGATAGTTAATACCTCTAAATTGATTTATTGTTTTAGTATTGAGCTTTTAATGATTCAGTTAAAACTTATAAATTTCATTTCTTTGTAAAACTAAAATATTCTTTTGATTAAAACTTGTTTTTGATCGCTTGACTTTGTTAGTGTTAGAATGAATTCATATTTAGTAGAAGTAGTATTAGTTTTGTTAAGCTTAACCTAGTTAGTGTAGATTAGCACTTTTGTCTACGTCACATTATTGTTGTGTATATAAATAGTGTACCTGTCAATAGCAGTGTAGAATGTATTGAGTGTGTGCATTGTGTGTAGCGAGTGTGCGTAACCATTTACTGTAAGCGTTTTGCAAGAGTAGTGGAAATTTGTTATTTCAATTCTCTATCTTCTCTCTCTTCTTCCATCTTCATCTTCTTCATCTTGTGCACCAACAATTGGTATCTAGAACTCCGGTTTAGATCCACGGGGAAACACGAATGAATGGTGAGACGTTGTATGAATGATTTTCTTTCTTGAATTCGTGTTGAATTTATGATCGGAATCGTAACATAATCACATGTTTTTGATTCTTTAGGATGGGGAAACACTAGTGTTTGATGAGATTTGAGTGATTTGCACAAGATTGAAGATGAACAAAAACTGTAATATGAGTACTAAGCTTCTTGATCGGGAAAATAACAAGTGTACTATTTTGCCTTATATAGTAATAATGGGGAAATTCCCTGAATGTCGATCTCAAGGACTACAAGTCAATATCGAGTTTAAATTATAATTCAATTAAACAAAAAGTATTAATTTGGTTTTTAGGTGTAAAAATATAAGAATAAAGGTAAAAGCAAATAAGGATGAAAATAAAGGTTTACAGGGAAAAATGAACAATGCCAGGGAAGGTGTATGATTTATCCCTGTAACAACTCTGATTTATTATTGCATCAACAAATATCAATTACTACCAGTTCTCAAGGGTATTTTCTCCCAAATCCTTGGTGAAAAAACCTTTAATCAATCTACCCTAATTTCTAGGTCCATAGGCAATTAAGGTGAAGTTAAGCTTTATAATATCAAGAATGCTCTGGTTCATACAGGGTATCCCTAGTCCTAGGTGATATCTACTGTAGAGTAACCTTATGAAAACCTTATCAATGGAGGTCCAGTCTAATTGATAACCACAAATCAATCTCGATTGGTCCGAAAGAGAAAGCAATAAACACGTCAAAAGGTTACCGTAAAAACAATATTATAAATGAAAATGTAAACTCAAATTCGCTACAATTCTAAATCAAGGACACCCCCTAGCATTGGGGGGTTTAGCTACTTATATTGTTTAAAACAGATGCAAGATAAAAATTACACATTACAAGTAATTGGATGACTTGGATCTTCAATCGCTTCCACTCATGAAAACCTTCCGCTCTTCGAACTCCTTGATCTATGTAATACTTGATTGCTTGACAATACTGTTTTCGCCTCATTCCAAGATGATCTTTTCTATTGTAGAAACTCTCCTAATATAGTGAAAATCCCTTGGGAAAAGGTGGAAATCTCCAAAACGTCCATGCAGCTCAAGCCCGGTGAAAAAGCCCGAAAACTGGAAAATCAGCATTTTGGGCTGACACAGGCGACGGTGTCAGCTCTCTGCCTTGTTATTTCCTTGCTAACACGCCCTAGGTGACCTGACACGATTGTGTCAGGCTGAAACGGGCGGCCGTGTCAGACAACTATTTTGGGCATTCCTTGTACTTTCTTGGCCTTCCTCCTGACACGGCCCGTGTCAGGCTTCCTGAATTGGGAAATCTTCTTTTTTCGAATGCCAAAACATTCCACTTTCTCGCATTGAGTTCATTGGATCTTCTTTGTGGACATGGAGGGAATAAACACGACAACCGAAGCATAAAATCACGAAAACACAAAATAAAACTGACAAATAGTAAAATCGCTTAAATAACTTACGAGAAATGGATGGGAGCATGAAAAATTGTGCTTGCATGGTGTCTCCACTTGAATTGGCGACCATTTACAACCTTTAAGAGGGGTCTCCATTCAAATTGGCTCCTCCATAGGGACATGCATGCAAGACCTAGGTCCGATTGCTTGGTTTCGAGGTCTGCATGCATGCTTTGACAAGGTATCGCCAAATGGATTGACGCCCATGTGCAAGGAATGAATGGGGGCGCCAATTCATTTGGAGTGTGTTTCTGCATGTCTGACACGTGGTTGTCCTCTCTCTCTTGCATGTTGAACATGTCACTTCTTAGTAGCTTGCATGGTTGGCACATCATTTCGTAGTAGCTTGCATGTGCGACACGTCACTTCAAACTATCTTGCATGTGCGACACGTCACTCCGAATAGCTAGCATGTGAGACACATCATTTCCCTATTTAAGTGTCTTACTATAAACATCCAAGACACTTCACTCACATTCATCTGCAGCAAGAAAATAGTTTTCATCTGCACAATGTCATCTTCACCAAAATACAGTGTCAACGTTCACTGCAACAGTGAAACATATGAGTCGGAGTTGTATGGTTTTTATTTTCGAAACACTGATACCATTAGACTCACGATCAAGAGAAATACAACCTTCTTGCATTTGAAAAAAAGAATATAATCCTATATAGGATCGGGTATTGTGTCAAAGATTACGTATCAAAATCCAATATTTTTTTAGAATAGTCAATGCAAGTTTTTCCCCTTAAGGTATGAGACGATGAAGATGTTGAATACATGTTTGTTAGTCATGAACATTCAGGATGCAATTGTATTGAGTTGTACATTACTCTTCAACCATGTATACCATCTCAGCAGTCTCAAATAACGAGTCAGGATGAATCTGGTGAATTTGATCCACAGTGGTCAGATGACGTTAACCCACAAGCAGAAGTGGACATCGTTGATGAAGAAGAAGAGGAGACCGAGATACAGGTTGATCACATCCTGAACAACGACATTGAAGATGATGATCAACCACCACCAATACCTCCTAGTCATGTCTACAATCCGCCTCAACATATGACTAATATGGATTTGCATGACGATGAAACATCCAACAGTGTTTTCTATAATCCGTATCGAGATCAGAAGGAGAATTAAAGGTGGGAGACATGTTTCGTACCAAAGAAGAATGTGTTCTAGCTATCAAAAAATTCCACATGAACAACTTTGCTGATTTTACAGTGAAACACACTGATTCTAGAAGGTATTGTCGCATCGCGAAAAACAACCGGCGGGAAAAGACACAGAGCCGCCACCATGCGTTATTTATCCCAAAGGAGGGAAAGGAAACGCTCGAAGTAAACCTGGAAAGGAAATGGTCTTACGACCAGAGATTGCTAGGTACGGGAGTCGGTTATGCAAGGGGAAGGTATTAACACCCCTCACGTCCGTCGTACTCGAAGGGGTCCACGCTCAAAAGAATAGAGAAAGGTTGCTAATAAACTGCTCAAAAAATGCACACACACTGGAATAAACATGTGAAGGGAGACGGAGAAAGCGGACTCGGCAGGATGTCGCATCCTGAGCCTACGTAGTTTGTCAGAAACAAACATCAGGGTCGACGTAGTTCGGGGAAATGGGGAACGTGCTCGCTAGGACATCGCATCATATGCATACGTATCTTCTCTATCCAGAGAAAGAATCAGAGCACTCGTAGCTCGGCTAACGCACGCCGAAACAAACACTGAAAGGACGCTGAGACCTCAATAGAAACACACGACAAGAAACAGAATGCCAATAGCTGGTCTTACATCCAACTCCAAACAAACAAACGCAAACAGGAAACAGACTGCCAATAAATGGACTTATGTCCGACTCCAAACACCAAACGAGGAAACAGAATGCCAATAGCTGGACTTACATCCGACTCCAAACAAAGAAAAGCAAACAAACGGGAAACCGAATGCCAATAGATGGGCTTACATCAGACTCCGAACAAACACACACAAAAAGAAGAAGGGTCTCGATTGCAACTAGGGCAGGAGAAGAGAATCGCAACGAGGGCGAAAACCAGCAAGGATTAATGTTAGTCGTCAGTCAAACTCGACAAGACATCGCATCTCGTGCCTACGTATCTCATCTAAACATGAGAATCAGAGTTGCCGTAGTTTGGCTAAACTATTTCAGTTTGTTTTGTGTTTTTTAGGTGAACGACGTTACTACGCAATCTACCGGATGCTCGACCTCGGGAGACTTACTCACCTGTAGTAGAAGGAGTCAACGTGTCCTTAAGAGAAGATAAAGTTTGTTTGTGTTTTAGGAATGCTCACGCAAGAAAGGAAGTCCTAGACGAAGGAACCGTGCTACCTTAATTGACATGCAAACGAGAGACTATACGAAGTCTAGCAATCCTATGGGGATACAATAAGCAAAAACATATAACATGAAGTAAACACACCAACAAGGGGGCTCAAACATATGGGGTAAGGCTTTAGTCAAGGGGTCATATCAACCTCGACAAACAAGTCGGGCTTTAGTCAAGAGGGGTCATATCAACCTCGACAAACAAGCCAACACTGCAGGGTAAGATGAAGCTCTTAACCACTGACATTGACCGTCAGGGTGAGCAGATGAAAGGTAATGAGGATAAGACCTCATAGCTCTTAACCCGGGCCTGGGTGAGCTTGAATCAATGAAAACGCGGGGATCCAGAATGAGGGACCCTACTCCACTTGACTGGCACTATATACAAGGATCTTGGGTTAGGTTCAAGAGCATCAGCACGTAGTGCGAGCATAATGAACGACTCAACGACTAACAAGGGACTGACTGCTAGTCCCTTCTATCTGTCAATTGCCTCTTCACTTAGGAGGACTTAAGTAACATGCCTCGACAAGGAGGTCTTTAGCTCAAAAGTAAACAATCACAGTCATTGCCTCTTAAGGAGGACTTCAGCCAAATGCCTGCCAAAAGAAACGACAGGGCTTCCAGACTACATGGAGTTAGAGAATGATTACCTAGGTGGTATACCAACCACAACCAAAGCAAAGCTCAAGCAATGAGCTAAAAGCGACTAATGTACCTGTAAGAAAGTCAAACAAGTCAATATCATATCCAGACAAACCAAACAGTCAACAACAGTGTTACAACCAATATGCACACAAGGCAAGTCCTACGTATAAACAACTCAAGTGAGTTCATCACCAATGGCCCTACAACACAACCAAGGTTAGTGTACAAAGTAATTTGCATCTCATGAATTGAGATCATATCAACCACTAGAGCTAATTGCTTGAACCTGAAATACGAAGCTCAAAAGGCGAGTACAAACCACTAGTGCAAAGACTAGGGTCAACGGCAAAGCAAAAAGTCAAAACAGAAGTTGATATTCAACATGAAGCACATTTAATCAAGCAATAACATGTCCTAAAAAGGACCAAGTCTAAATCATAAGGCAAAGGCCTCAAGTGATCATGATAAGGTAAAGGCAATCACAATGCACACAATTGGATATCAAGAATAGAAATTCCATATTAAAACAGAAATGAATCCAATGATCATGAAATTTTTTATGTGCACACAACATGTTAAACACAAGCATCATGCAAAACATTGGAATCAGAAAAGCTCAATTGACATGTATATGAAAATGAACAAGAGAAACATCAAAATGTGTGACACACATTGTCACACCATACATCCATGTATCCAAAACAGAGATGGAAAATGCTAAAAATGCCAAACAAAAGCTCAAAAATCATGCATCATGTTAGGATCAAGCATGTTAAATTTCAAGGCATTTGGACAAGCAATGAGCATTTCATAATTAATTGAATGAAGCATGGTAGATTTGCATACATGTTCAAACATCAGCTCACATTCAAAAATCCAGAAATGATAAAATCACACAAATGACATCTAAAAATAATAGACATCCATACAATCATGTGGGAAAAAATTGGATTAAATTCGACTTGTTTTCAATTTGTTATGATTTTTACAAGTTAAGAAAGTAAAAATGAAATAAATGTGAATCATGTGAAGCAATTGGAAAATGGAAATTGAACATGAAATGGAAATGTACATCAGAGAGAATCGAACCAAGGCATGCAATGTCAAAGTAGCGCTCAAAAAATCAATTGAATTATGAAAATATACATGTGGAAGAATCGAACAGGCGTGGCAAAGGTCACAGGCGCGCTAGCAAAATGCAGCCGTTTGGATCAAATGCAATAACAAGTGGAAAATAAAATGTCCTTCGCTTGGAATCGAACTGAGGATTGGCAAGTGAAAGGCGCTCAAACAGTGAACTTCAAACGCGCGAACCAGGAAACCCTAGTATTGTTCATGCGCGGTGGTTGGCGGTGGTTTCCACCGTCTTCCTCAATGGAACCGGCGGTGCTACAGTAATATCAACAATTTTTTTTCCAGAATTACGCATAATTGGTATGGATCGAAAGCTCTCATCGAGTAGAACATGAATCTACCAATAACTAAGCCTAACAGTCCATAGATAATGCAAATCGAAGGAAAACATTATGCATGGCAAAACTTCAATTCACCCTAACTCACTCAATATCCATCCATTTTCAATAAAATTTATATCAGAATTCTCAGTGTTCAAAGACCTACAAGATCATGGCAATAGAATCAAGAATAATGAGATTCGATTTCTAACCTCTTGAAGAACAGAATGGTGATTTCGTGGATTCAAGGCTTCAAAAGTGTCCAGATCTCTTCTATGAATCTTGTAGTGAAGCTCTATGCACCAATCAACACTTGACACGGCCTGGATCTTGCTCAATTTGCCACTTCCATGTTCATCTTCATGAGCTCAACTTGCTTGATTCTTGGCCAAAATCTTCAATCCACAGCTTGATCCCTACTAAATGACACTCAAGGAACACGATTATGCAAGAAAATTCAGGTGTTATGTGAAGAAAATTCAAATTTGGATTGAGAGAAACATTTGGAGGGAAATGAGATTCTAGATCTAGAACTTGTAAAACTGAGCAATTCTGTTATGATTAGCCTTATATATGACATGTTAATTACCCTGCTAATCCAAATTAAGCTTGGCTAATGGAAAGTTAATGAGAAAAGAGGTGTGATGCAAAAATGGTAAGTGCACCTTATGCATGGCAAAATGGACGTGAACAGTGCCATATTATCATTCATATCCACTTAAAATCAACTTATAAGCATCATGGAATTGGAATTAAGTTCATGTGATCAACCAAATTTAAATTCTTCATTTTCCTTCCAAAAAGCACATGTATGCACCAATGGCCATGTGATATTATTTCATGCAATGCAATGATGGATTTGGAAAATATAGGTCACAAGAAGCAATTTTCAAAAAGAGTGGCTTAAATTGGAGTGTTGAATCAAAAGTTATGGCACTTTGAAGTTTCATGTACACTTGGTGATCATTTGCTCATAACTTCCCAACCATTCATCAGATGCTCATGATCTTGGACTTTTTGGAAATGGGAGAGAAAGATCTTCAACTTTCATGTTGACAAAAATTTCATTTGAAGCTTCTTTGATGTTGGAAAGTCAAGTTGAATGTAGTCCAAAAACTTGCCATTTTTGGAAACTTGAAATTACAGGTCACTTTCCATTTTTGGAAACTTTTGATTTGACTTCAAAATATTCAAGGTATGTGTTTGACATGATGAATAGGCCTATTTTGGACATGAATGAAGTGTCTCAAACCATTTTCTCCACCTCCTAGCCCTCAGTTGACTTTCGGTTGACTTGTATGGGCCTCAGATGACCTGAAAATGTACTGATGAGTTTGGGCCTCTAACACTTGGCAAAGTTGCTTCAAAATGAACCTTGGCTCATATAAGCTCTTCAGAATAACCATGTGGCCTTCATCTCAAGGAAAAACTTGCCCTCTTTGCACTGAGGAATTCTCTTGATGAAATGTGGTAATGCCAAGATGCAATGCAGTATGGAATGATAAATGACCTAAAAAATGAAATGAATGCATGAATGGGGGGTGCAAATTTGAGGTACTACAGGTATGTTATCGAATTTCGTAACATGCTTTGTAAGTTTCGTTTGGCTGCGTCTTATAAAAAGAAAAACGACTCTTGGGAGATCGCTTCAATATACCCACCTCACAGTTGCATTGCAACTAACATTGAACAAGATCACCGTAAACTAAGTGTTGCGTTGATATGTCCAGACATTCTGCCGTTGGTTAATAAAGACCCATCAGTGAAGGTGAGTATAACTATATCCCATATCAAAACAACATATAATTATACTCCATCTTACAAGAAAGCCTGGATTGCGAGAACAAAGGCTGTTGAACAAGTATTCGGCAACTGAGAGGATTCATACAAGGAATTACCACGATTTTTATGGGCATTAAAAACATATGTCCCAGGAACTGTGGCAATTATGGAGACATTGCCAGCGATGATGCCAGACGGAACCTGTGCTATAGGTAATAGAATCTTTCACCGTCTCTTTTGGGCATTTGACCCGTGCATCAAAGGTTTCGCATTCTGCAAACCTATTATTCAAATTGATGGCACTTGGTTATACGGAAAATACAAGGGTACTTTGCTAATGGAGGTTACACAAGACGGCAACAACAATGTCTTTCCCATTGCCTTTGCTCTAGTTGAAGGTGAAATGGTTGGTGGATGGGGTTCTTTCTTCGATATCTCAGAACGCATGTGGCTCCACAAGCCAATCTCTGTTTGATTTCTGATAGACATACTGCTATTGAGAGTTCCTAAACAACCATGACAAGGGATATCATTATCCTCCTTCTACCCATGTATATTGCATTAGACACATTGCACAAAACTTCATGCGTGCTATAAAAGATAAGAATCTTCGCAAGAAGGTGGTGAATACTGGGTATGATCTAACTCAGCCGTCATTTCAATATTATCGTGATGAAATTAGACTGTCTAATGAAGACGCAGGGAGATGGCTAAATAACATATCAGTAGAGCAGTGGACAAGGGCATTTGACAGAGGTTGTTGATGGGGCCACATGACAATAAACCTTGTGGAATACATGAACGGGGTATTCAAAGGAATTCGAAATCTACCGATAACCGCCTTGGTAAGATCGACCTATTATAGGTTGGCTTCTACGTTCGCAACCAGAGGTGAAAGATGGAGTGCGGTGTTAATGTTCGGGCAAGTATTCAGTGAGTGTTGCATGAAGGTCATGAAAGAGGAGAGCATCAAAGCTATCATACACGCTGTAACAGTCTTTGACCGTCATAGGCAAAATTTTAGCGTCTAGTAAACAATGGATCACAACGAGGGGAGACCAAATTTAGCCTATGCTGTTAGACTAAATAGAAGTTGGTGCGATTGTGGAAAATTCCAGGCCTTCCGCATTCCTTGCTCCCATGTCATTGCAGCATGCACTTATACTCGTCAAGACGCTTACAACCATTTATCTGATGTGTACAAGACTGTCACCGTCATGAATGTATATAATCAAAGCTTCTCGGTACTACCAATGGAGGAATACTAGCCTCCATATGAAGGTGATATAGTTTGGCACAATGACGAGATGCGTAGAAAGAAAAAAGGAAGGCCAAACAACACACGTATCAGGACAGAAATGAATTTCACAGATAAAATAATAAGATTATGTAGTATCTGTCGTCAACCAGGACACAACAAGAACAACTGTCCCAATCGAGGAGCATCATCTGGGTCTTAAGCTTTTTGTAACATTGTATTTCTGTAACCTTCAATCATTATATATCATTAAGTTTTTGTTACAACGAGGTTCACAACAAACATCAGTACAAAATTAGCTATCTGAAAACAGAAATATTTCTAATTGATTACAACAATCAAATTGATGTCATCTCGACCGAACATCATTTCTCTAGCATCCTTATCAATCTTCATTCGCACCCAACCAAAGATACTGTCGAGTCTCTCAATACTTCTAATTTTTTTCCCCTTCTGATATTTTCCCATCTAACCAACGAACCAACTCCCTCTTCAGATGATCGAACGTAGTGATGTTCTAGAACAACATCAGCATCTGAGGTTTGTCTCTCGCTTAAATCACCTTTCCTGATCGGCGACGAACACCAAACATGATTACCAAATGATTAATTGAGATGTGGAACAATAACTCACATAACGCATCTATTTATAACACAAAAATTGCATTTTACACTGAGGCGCCAATCCATATGGCGCCTCCTATCAAGGTATACACAGGGGCGCCAATCCAATTGACCGGGGCACCTGCCCTAGCCAATCCCATTGGCGTCTGCATTCAATTTTTAAGAGGAGTCGCCAATTGAATTGACGCCTCCTCCTAAAAGTGAAGTAGTTTGGGAATTTCTTTTAAAAAATGGGTTATTTTTGTAAAAATTTCTTCTTTTTTGGTTGTCTTTTACTATTCAATTATTAGGGAAAAGTCACTGGAAAAAAAACAAATCAAATTTTAAAATTGGTTTAAAAAAAAGAAAGACGTCTTATTTGAATATGACCCATTATTTTTTCATATTTTAATCTATTACATTTATTGTTATGATCAATTTAACTTATTATGAAATTGATTTTATTCATATACAGTGAGAGATAGAAATTCTTTTTAATAGGTAGATACTTAAAAGTGTTATATAATTTTATTCTAAATATATTTAAATTTAGAACAAAATTTAAAATATAAATCATAACATAATATTATAATTTCCATTTTATTAAAATTAATTTCTTACTAAAATATTTATATGCTCATAAATATCGTAAATATAAATTAGAATAATTATAATATTAGTAATATCAATCATAATAATAAACTTATTGAAGATTGTTACGAAAATTCAAAGAAAAAAAAATAAAAAATACTCTTTTATAGTAGTTTTAAAATGGTACAAATCAAAGTGAGATTTCATTTGAATATTTGTTTCTTTTGCCACCTTAAATAGCCTCTGGCAATGCAATGTTTGTCAAGCTTCCAAAATGAATACTAGCATCAAAAGTCTCTTTGCGATCTTATGCATTGTTTTGGTCATCCTGAACTCAGGTAAATATAATTTCATAATAATTTTCTTTAGCTTTTATATTCTTGAAAAACTTGTTATACAAATTTATATTCTTGGATTTGCAGGAGTAACAAGTGAACAGGTTATTGTTGGCTCTAAAGTCTGCCCTGGTGGGTCTTGTCCAAATAATGGTGGATCTTGTTCCAAATTTTGTGAAGAAAAGAAATTTTTTAAAGGTGGAGATTGTATCGGAAATGTGTGCTGTTGCAATAAATAGTTCTAGGTTATATTATTGTAATTATTCTCAAACAGTGTGTTTCTTAACACTATCTACGAATAAGACTTCGTTATTTTCAGTGCATGAAAGTTGTAAAATAAATACAATTATTTAAGTTTTCATTTCATTCTGTATTTGCATTTGTTTGAGTTTACAAAAATCAAAATTGTTATTTATGTATCTTTTAAATTTGAGATTTACAATTTATAACTACTAAGTCAATCCATACTTAACACGGTTAGGTTGAATATCTTTGGTGAACTGGTGTTAATCTATAATCTTTTTATTTTATGTGTGAGTTTATAGTCGTACTTACGACTTCATTTTGCTTGCTTTTGTGAAAACTAAAGAGAATTTTCAGAATCAAAATTTAGCATTGAGATCTTTTGAAGAGATTCTTTAGGTTTAAAAATACATTTCAAATATTCTGTGTAGTGAGATTTATTAGAGAATAATTCAAATTTTATTTCTTGATTTTTCTTATTATTTTATTGTGGGTTGTGTGAAAAAAGTAAGAGGTAAAATTTTGGGATTATACTTGAAAAATGTGAGAGACTATTATTTTCTTGTAACATCTTCGTAGCTCTCGTTATCGATCTTTAACATAGTAAACCACACAAATGATTTGTGGTTTAAAAGAAGATCAATTTAGATCGAAATTAATAAAGAAATCTTGATGTGTTCCTCTTCTTCTCTTATTCTTGCTTTGGTTCTAGTTGTGTTGATGTTCCCCATCAAGAAGTCGTTATTGCTTGAAGTTGTTTTAGTTTGGTTGTCGTTGTTATTACTTCCTACAAACTATTAGTCTTGGTGGCTTAAACACAACTGTTGATTTTCCAAACAATATTCCTGAAGTCGAGCCCACCTTAGAGGAATAGGGTTCAATATTTCAAGTGAGCACAATGAATACTAACTAGGACATAAAGAATTTGTCATCACACAATTATTTTGTTTTAAAAAAGTGTCAAGCCGTTGAAAGGCGGGGGCATTCACTACAAGAAAATAGATTTTTAGCCTCAACATACTCGCATCGGCCTCGACACCAACGCTATATGTGTCGGATTTATGTTACCAATGGTGGACGCTAACCAGTTAAATAATTTTTCAAAAATATTTTAAATCTTTAACCGTCGTTTGTGTTGACGCTACTTTATTTATTTATCATTATTTATCTATTTTTTTATTAATATTAGTGTTGCAGACAACCAGAATTTAAGGCTTATTTATTTATTTGTTTATATAATTATTTATTTTATTGTAATATTAACCGGGGTCTAAGTCAACGCCAATGCAATTCTATTTGTGCACAAAACTATTTCATTTTCTGTCATAGTTTTTGTTTGTCTCGTTTTATTTTATTCTTAATGTAATTAATTATTTAAATGTTAGCGGCGGTTGAGGCCGACGCTAAGGCACAAGCATGTAATCTGTAATTTTTATTTTTTTCGATACTAGCAATGGTCATTGCTGAATGTAATGTAATTCTCTAGGTCCTAAGAAAATATCGTCCATCCCAGCCATAATTTTTATTTGCCTCTTCTTTTTAATTGTTTTATGTATTTATTTAATTAAATGGTAGCAAAGAAGATAGTCGACGTTAAGGTATAAGCCAATAGTTGTTATTCTCTCTTTCTTTCTTTATGGAAATGTTAGCGGTGGTTAAAGTCGATGGTAGAGTAATTTTATTTGTGAAAAATAAACTTCACTTCTTTTCACATTTTTAGTTTGCCTCCCTTTTTTCCATATTTAATATTAATAAAATCAAATTAAATAAAAGCAAAACTAAATAAAATCAAATCGTTTTTAGAAACAAATAAAAACTAAAACTATACATTAAAGTTATAAATTGAAATCAAAACTAATAAATAAAATAAAACCAAAACTAAAACTAAATTAAAACCAAAACTATAAATTAAAACTAAATAAATTAAAGTCAAAACTATAAATTAAAATATAAAATATAAATTAATAAAAATTAAAATCAAAACTAAATTAATAAAATCAAATCAAATAAAATTAACATTATAAATTAAAAATGATATAAATTAAAAACGAAAAGTAAACCATTCATTCTGCGTTTTCTTCTCTCCTTCGTTCCACGTTTCTTCTTTTCAAAAGTAAACCCTTCATTCCATAAAAGATTTATGTTTTCTTCTAGAGTTTCATTCTACGTTTCTTCCAAAGCTTCATTTTCTTCATAATTTCTTCTGCGTTTTCTTCTCTCCCTCAAAATTAAACTGAAGCTTCATTGTAAAGAGAAACCTAATTCTTTTGGGTTGCTTCACTCCTCAAAAATCGATTTTCATAAACCCTTCAAAGAAGGAAACCGAAGCTTCGTTGTCTTTCATTTCCAGCTTCTAAGAAATCATCAAAGAAAAAATCAAAGAAATCTTGAATTGAAGCTTCATTCTTTTTTGTTTTTAGTGTTCCTTCACCAAAAAAATAAACTTTTTAGTTAAGCTCTCCAATCAATTAAGATTCTTGTGTCATTGAATGTTCTGTGGTTCTTTGTTTCGATTCGTCATTTTGAATCGACGTTCAATTCAACATTTTGATTCATCATTTCTACCTTTTGAATAGAAATAGATAATTGATACCGTTGGATTAAATGTTTTTGTTCTTCATTTCTATATTTGAATGCTTAAGAATTGATTTTATTCACTTATTTTGTATTAAAATAGTTAGTTTAAAGTGAAAAGTTTATCTGATTGTTGCATCTACATAACAAAAGTAATTCCTTTTTTCAATCCTCTTATTCTTCATTTCTATATTTGAAAGCTTATATCTTGATTTACTAAGATGTCTCAAATAATCTCACAAGTGTATAGTTATTAGTCTCTTCTAGTGTTGTATATTTTCATGTTTAATGTGTTTATAATACTTTAATGGATTTGATATTGGTGTGGTAATTAATTTCCAATTGTATTTACTGAAAATGGAGTAATAGGGATCATATATGTATGTATGTATGATTTTTGGATGGTGTCGATGTTTATGATGTAACTCTGTTTATAAAATCGCATCACTGATGTCACATCATATTATAGTTTTAATAATTTTTTATCTTTTTTTCATTGCAAAAATTATTCTTATGTCGATGATTACTCAATCTAAGGCGGTTACTGTAACACCCTGAACCCCAAAACTTATATCAAAAGAATTGTTAGAATATTTAAGGTGTCACTTCGATAACCAACCAACAAAACTTTCAAAAACATTTAACAACATGCAATAGAAATTAACATACTAACGACTTCAAATTGAACTTCTTAAATAAAGTATCAAACTTTAAAATCACAATTCGACACCAAATTAAAACATAACAAAAACATGTCATCCCTGATGTTACAGATAAGAGCATTTAACCAACTAAAAGCGATAAACGATAAAGTCAATGAAGATGAGCTCCAAGGCCATCTTCCAACTCAAAAAAGCTACTACTCTTGTTCTTGAGTATCTGTACATATCGTATATCAACATACAAACAAAACAACAAAGGGGTGAGAGTACACTCAATTATCTTAGCAGTTCAAAATACCAGGAAGGGTAGCATAAACAACAACACTAATAAACATGTAATGTATTCACACGACAATCATAAATTCATAAATTCAAACTTGTATGCAATATGCAAATACCTTGACTTTATATGCATGTGGTACCAACTCAATAATGGTTCTTCATACGAAATGGGACCCAACATCTGAACCCCGAGCCCCCTCATCTGAGCTCCGAACAAGTCACTTGTCCCCTTAGCTAAACTCGTGACTCGCCTCTTTCACAACAATGACAACATATGATGCATGGCATATGCTAATACAACGACAAAAACCAATATTACAAATAATACATTTCATGACAATGCCTTCACCTCACCCAGCAGAAAATCGAGGTATAATTCTAGAACGCGTCAGGATTTATTTATTTATTTAAAAAAACAATATCTATTCTCTTGGATATTGAATATAACCGAGGGGAAAAGTAATCCATGACATGATCAGAATCATAGAAAAAACAATTTAAGTGTTATTGCTTTTTATTTAATTTTTTATTTTGTTAATTAATTGATTTATTCCTTCGATTTCTTTAATAATCGAGGGGTTAGATTTTACTATAAAAGCACTCGTTAATTAAGTTTTACCCTAAACCTAGCCACTCCAATTTCGTATACATCATTCTTTTGGATGGATTTCAAACCTGAAAAAATCCTCAAGGTTCTATGTTGTGTGTTATTCTTCTAACACCAGCCTTGAACAAAACATTTTTCAACTTTTGCAATCCATCTCACATAATGATATTTTTTATGTTGTTGTTGTTGTTGTTGTTGTTGTTGCAATCCATCTCCATGATTTATTGTTTTTCTTGGTTAACAACATTGGAAAATTTATTTCTAAACATATTGTATATTGCATACATAGAAAGTGGTTAATGGTAAAAAAAAATGAAAAAAGAAACATTACATGTTACTTTCAATTTTTCACCATTCACCATTTTTTTCTGCAAGTAATATGTTACATTGGTTTTAATATAAAACCGAGCAAAAAGTCCCTAGTTTATTTTATTTTTTAATTAATATTGAAAAAATATTTACCATCGGTTTTAAAAAAGAACCGAGGGATATAGTTACTCAGTTAACCAACAACGAATCTATGGCCTACGTTCATAAAGTAACAACACCCAAGATATTGTCAACACATAAATCCACCATAAACCCTCTATATCCAATAAGAGCGCGAGCACCATCACTATATATCTTGGATGCTATCTTATGAAACTCAAGCATTTATAATGAAAGCATTTTCCATGAAAGCATTAATAATTAAAGCTTTGAGTAAATCTCTGGGATGGATTACAAGTACAGAAAAATATTTGTTGCAAGCTTGATGTTCTTACATAATATCTTCTCTTTATACTTGAATTATATGTTATGTATCTAACTTTTTTTTTATGTTATATCAGAAATTGGAAGCGTTCAAATCATTCAATTTGAAAAGCATTAGGTAAATTTGGATTTATTCAAAGTGATGATGATGAATCAAATTTGTCAGAAATTTGTACTTGCTGATTGAAACCAAAATAATGTAATATTAGAAACTTTAAATTTAATATTTTGTGTAATTTAATTATTCTGAGTAAACAATATAATTTAATATTTATTGTAAATAATGCAATTTAATATTTAGTGTAAACAATTTAATTTGTATTTAAAAAAAATATTTTTCCCTTGGTTTTTGACAAATCCCGAGAGGTATGTGGCGGTAGTTTTGACAATATAAATATGTTGATGATGGGGATCGAACCCATGACAAATTCAATTATCCCTCCAGTTATTCTGAAATCGAGGGGTATAATGGAGAGTTTTATGACGCTCTTCGTTACCTCGCCTATGTAACCGATGTTATATCCTCTTCGCGTTAGAGGTGAGATGGGTTATTTGTATTAGTGAATACGATAATGATTATAGCTCCACATCTAACTATAAACAATCATGCATTTAAATACATCAACAGTAGCTCTCACTCCGAACTACGCATCTCAACAATCATCAGCAAGTATTTATAATATTTTACATAATTATACTTTCACTTGACAAAATATATTCACACCTAAAATAAACATCCACGTAGCATTCAATCATATCAATTCATCGCATCATCACTTCACCATTAAATAATTCATTCACAACGACTAACCGCTTGTTCTTTACCGTCAATCATTACGTAATAAGTAAAACAATTAAATTTCACATACTCAAGTACCCATCTAGTTTCTTAATACATCACTATGGGTTAGTCATTCGCGTCAGCTTTTTAACGCTTCAAAATGCGCCCCAAATGGATTCACGAAACTCATGTTATGATAAAAATAGTATTTTGAACAAAATATGCCTTCATGATTCAAATTATGTGTAATTTGTGATTCGAATCAAATCAGAAAAGGCCACCATAAGGCTATGATTCAAATCAAATTTCACAGTGTAACCCCATAATTCGAATCAAATAAGTATGCAGCGTTTTTCTACCAAATTTTCACCATTTTAGGCCTTTCGAACCTCTGATTTCAATTCCGTAAAAAGGAAAATGCTCAGAATTCGAAACACATTAATTATATCCTATTGAACATGTTAATTTCACATAACTTAATAGCTTAATTCGTCAATTACTCACAGATTCAAAATTACATTTAACTTCACCTTCTCTAGCCCTTAACCCTCATACACCATACTAATTCATATCCCAACACCGAAATACATCATATCATGAATTTAACAACATATATCAATTTCATAACTTTGAAAACATATCATCTACACCGACTAATCAATCAATCACAAAAATTGGGCATAATCCACACAACTTTCATCAAGAACACATATGAACATCATCAATGGTAGAATTAAAGGAAATCTTGAAGGAGGGTGAGGATCTCTCTCTACTTTTCATATAATATAAACCAAAATTGCGACCCTTAGCTTCTCCTACAGGGAACAAAGCTTTTGAGAAACTCATGAATGATTATTTATAGTACTTTATAGGTAATTCCCAAATCATTTATTTAGAAAAACAATTTTCTTATAGTAAATAATCACATAAGTATGAGTGAATCATAAGCGAGCCTACAAAAGAAAAGCAAGATCAAAATGTTGGTCTCTTTCTTAAACGATTTAGATAGAGAAGCTAAGAATGACATGTAGTCAAAATGTTGGTCCGCTAGCTTATGATGCTTCCATATTTATTATGAAAAGATTCCATTTATAACCCGTATGCTAGTAAAATGCATTTAATGTTTGAATTCAATCCATACCCCATAAACAATACCAAACTCAAAACTCTAGATTAGCTAATTTATGCATTTATGTTTAGAGTAACTCATACTAAGTCAAAAACCATTAATAATTTCATTGTTTTACTTTTCCTTGCTATGCCAATTCTAGAAGGAACCTAAGCTGCAGGAAGAGGTCTTTTAGATGAAAATAATCCTATTTACAACCATACAATTGTAGTTTTAATGACTTCTATTTGTTAGTTTTAATGACTGTTATTTGTTTGACTGATCTTCTGATCCCTTGTTATAATTGGTTACTATGCTATTGTTGTGAAAGTTATGGATATACTAATGATTTGTTGTTTTTTATTAGGTTATGAAGTTCTGATTCTGGAGGATTTCAATATGGTTTGGGATATCACAACAGTTTGGACATATTTTGGAGGAGTAAAAATGTAAAAATAGTTCGGATATGGTTTGGGATATCACCGGTCAACTGTTGGGTGTATACTTGACGATGTTTTCCATAATTAGGAGATGTAGATATCATATATGAAGGCATTGTATTTTGAAGGATCCGTGAGTTTGTTATCTTGTCATTGTGAAGAAGAATGAAACACGCTTTAGTAATAGTGATGTGTATGTGGATTATGAACCTCTTTTCTTATTTTTATTTCTCTTTCGCTTCTTTGTTTTAATTACAATGCCTTCAATGTTTGCTAAGTGCAATGTTCCAATATATATATATATATATATATATATATATATATATATATATATATATATATATATATATATATCTCGAAAAACTTAAGATACAGAAAGTATAACAACTCTGTTTGATCTGTTATTGTGTATGTGTAAGGAAATATAGACTTTTGGAATGTTGACTTCAGTTATCTCTGATACCATGAAATCCCTATCTTAAGTGGGTTTTATTTCACAGTTCATGTTAAAAAGCTATGGAACTTGTTGGAAGAAATGACTTTGGAAAAAGTAGAATCATTCAATTCATGGAGCAGTTATATTATATGATCCAACATTAGGTAATTATTTCCCCCTTACATAGTATCGTGCTCTCTCATTCAAATTACTCTACAAATCACTTATGATTTAAATTGATTTACCAATCTGTGGTTTCATTTGAAGTGATTTTAGATGGTGAAAACTTTGGCAAAGGAATAAAAAATAAGCTTTCTATTGCAAGAGTTGTGCTTCCAAAGCCATCCATTCCCCTGCTTGATGAGGTTAATGGTGGAATTGATTTTGTGGCATGTGAGGTCTTGTATAAGAATGAATTAATGAATAATCATTATGCTTTTTTTGTTCATCTAAATATCATAGAGTTATAAATTTAAATGTTTATCGTGTTCTAAATATTCTATAAGTTTTAAAAAGTGACATAGGAAATTCAAAGAGAAATTAAAATTAGATTTTATTTTAAAAAGGTTCTGGTACATCACAAAAAGAGAAATAAAAAAATTACGCATAGCATCGACCACAACCGTTGCTACGTTAGTCTTATAAGATGATTAGCGTCTCCAAAAGTCGATGTTACATAAATACATATAACATTGTAACGTCGCTCTAGACCGACGCTACATAACATGATTACTTGGAACCAATTAGCGTCGCAAGCGGTTGACGCTACATGAATATGTGTAACAAGCTAGCATCGCAAAACCCTGATGATGCATGATTATGTGTAACAAGCTACCATTACTAGAGACCAATACTACATGATTGTGTATAACATGCTAGTGTTTCCAGAGATTGACGCTACATGATTACGAGTAATAAGCTACCATCGCAATCAATTGACGTTATATAGACACATGTAGCAACCTATTTGTGTAGCATCGGCTCTGGCTGACACTATACTTTCTAATAGCATCGGTTATCCGATAATGTACTCCCTAGCGTTTCAGGAAGTCGGCGCTAGATGTAGTTGTGGGTGTTATCCCATATTATGAGTTTCTGAGTCATGTCAATGTTTGTGATAGAAATGTAGTTCGAAATTATTTCAAAAAGATCTCTAGCATGACATATCATTAAAATAACAATTGAGAAGATTTTTGCATCATTAAAATATCATTTTTGCATATTTTGATGTTTTGGATCGACGCATCAGTTGGTGTAATGATACATGTCTAAATTGTGTTTCTGAAATTCAATTTTGGTTCAACATGAATCGACTCATATGGTGATGTATCGATACATGTGTAATTGTTTTTTCTGAAAAATCAATTTTCCTTCAGTATGGATTGACCCATACCCTATGTTTCGATACATGGTCTGGCAACCTTTCTGTTTGGTATTTTCTACCAGACATGTATCGACTCATTTACTCATGTATCGACTCATGCTGTATTAAAATTGTGAGAAAAAAATTTCATCCCAGTATGGATCGACCCATACCCTATGTATCGATACATCATGATACATTCATTCTGGAAAACGTTTTTGTTACGAAATGTATCGGCCCATTGGGTCATGTATCGACTCATGAGTCAATTTTTACACACATGTATCGACTCATGCATCGCATGTATCGACTCATCCAACTAAAGTTTTATGTTATTTTCTGTTATAAGTAGTACAACATTATTCTTTTCATACAACACATGAAAACGTTTATAGAGCATTTTTTGTGTGAGCAAGAAACCTGAAAGATACTTTGTCTTCATCATCTTTTCACATACAATCACATTGAAACATAATAATCATTGTGCATTGCATCAAGAGATCTTTGAGATAATGTTCAGTTGTAGGATTTGTAATCGAAGTTGGGTTGAAGGGATACAAAGGGGGTTTCTCTGAAAAACCGGATAGTTTTCCATCAAGAAAGGATAGTTTCGTTTTCATCAAAGTCAAGTGGATCGAATTCAGCCGTAGCAAAGGGGTTTGGAAATCTGTGAGATTTTGCAAACAAGTAGTGGAGTGGAGGATTGATCGTTGATTTTGAGGTTCAAGACTTGATCGGATCGGATCAAGTGGGATTAAGACAAATTCAACATAATCGGTGGGATTGACGTTTGTTATTTGTGATGTAACCTTGTAAACATTTGCAACATTATTGGAAATAAGATCTCAATTTCAATTTTGAAATTGAGGGGAGACGTACCCACACGCGAGGACGATAGTGGGGAGCTTCCTTACTAAACTATATGCATACAATTTTCTATCCTTAATCTCTTTACTTCATAGGAAAGTTTATCATTCAATCGTGGTGTTAACTTTTCTGTTTAATGATCCTACATTTGGAAAATATTTCTGCATAATTGAAAAGCAGTTTTAGTGTTTTTATTTGAGAAAATTACTTTGACAACTCCATTGAGAATAAGGATCATTAAACATTACCAACTATTTGATAAAAATGTTCTACTTTTTTTTTGTTCATTGGAATATAGTGTTGTGTGTGAATTTCATTAAAACGATTATCCAAACGTGTTTATTTGTTATCAGCATACTGTTATCCATCGGTTTATCGCATGTCCGGTTTTCTAGTAGTCAGTTCAGAATAGACGGAAGTCGATTCGGACTGCGCTTTTCCGCTAGCCTTTAAAAATCAATTAAAAGTTTTAAAATTCGTGATTTCTCTGTGGTGATCTATTCACCCCCCCCCCCCCCCTCTCGATCACCTGTCACACCGTCTAACAAGTGGTATCAGAGCGTTGGTTCGCTAGTGCTTTGTATCTTGTCGTAACAATATGGCTTTTGAACCAAAGGGGGCTTACAATAGAGCTCCAGTTTTCAACGGTGAAAATTACGGCTATTAGAAAGACTACATGCGAGTACACATAAATTCCATAGAAAGGAATGTATGGGTTTCCATCCGTGACGGTCCTTTAGAAATTACTATGACCAACGCGGAAGGCAACATTGTACCAAAACCAGAGGCATAATGGATTGTCGACGATGAAAAGAAGTGGGTGTACGATTAGAAAGTCCGAAACATTTAAATTTCATAACTTGGTGTTGATGAGTATTATAGGGTATCCCATTGTACGACTGCCAAAGAGATGCGGGACACGTTACAAGTTGCCCATAAGGGAACTAACAAACTTAAACAGTCCCGCATAAACACACTTACTCAAGAGTTTGAACTCTTTCGCATGAAACAAGGAGAATCCATCTCCGACATACAAAAGACATTCACACATCTCATTAATCGTTTAAATACACTTGGGAAGCCTATTTCCAATGAACTTTCTACTAATAAAGTGTTGAGATGTCTTAGTAGGGAATGGAAGCCTAAAGTGACAGCTATCAAGGAAGCAAATGACCTTACTACACTCGACATCACAACTCTATTTGGAAAGCTGGAAGAACATCAACAAGAACTAGCAAGCCTTGAAAAGTATGAGAAGAAGATTAAAAAGGAGAAGACTAATGACAAAGAGAGTGAGAAGAAGTCTATAGCTCTTATGGCTTCTAGCTCTAAGTCCTCAAATAAAGAGTAAAGTGATAGTGACTCAAGTAGTAACGAAGACTCAGATGATGAGGAAATAGGACTGTTTGTTCGGAGGTACAACAAATTCATTTCAAGGAATGGAGTAAAGCACTCCGACAAAAATCTCATAAATTTTCAAAGACAATCCAAAGGATCTAAATAAGAAGAGAGAAAAAAGGATAAGGGAAAAGGATCTTGCTTCAATTGTGGTAAGGTAGGGCACTACAAGTTGGACTGTCCTCGACTAAAGAAGCACAATGGCAAAGCTCCACCAAAGAAATACAACAAACAAAGAAGGGCATGCATCGCTTGGGAAAGCAATAGTGAATAGTCAAGTGATGAAAGCTCAAGTGATAGTGATCAGACGACCAACCTATGTCTCATGGCACACATCAAAGACAAGGCTTACCACAAGAGCCTCAACAAAGAAAAGAAAGTAAGACATGCCTACTATAAAAATTTCTCTTCTATGTCCTTTTCTGAATTGAAAATAGCTTTTGAAAAACTACATAACGACACATTAGCAGCTTTTAAGAGATTATCGTCCAGTAAACTAATCTTCTTATTTTTGGAGGGTAAAGTCTATAAAACCGAAAAAGACTTAGAAGCTATAAAAGAAAGTATTGTAGAAAATTCAAAAGATATCGATGGATTGGTTCGGGTTCAAAATTGTGGGGCTTGTCATATTTGGAAAGGAGAGGTTAATCTCTTAAGGCCAAATTAGAGAGAGCTCTACAACTGAAAGTTACTTTTGCCATTGATCCTAATTTGTTTAAGAAATCTTTGAATCCACCTTATGCTAAATATTCATTTGTAGAGAAGATTCCAAGGATTCCAATGAGAAAAAGTAAACAAATCCATCATCATGATTTATGTCATTATTGTTGTCATTCGGGTCATACCATTGTGAAATGCATGTTTAGGAGATTTCTTGTTCCTAAAGGCACTTATCAATGGATGCCTAAATGCAAAAAAATTTCCACTCACACACAAGGACCCAATGAAAATTGAGTACCTACCTCTCTCTTTTGATATTGTAGGTTGAGTGTCTTGCATCCAAGGAAATAAGATGGTTTCTTGACAGTGGATGTTTGAGGCACATGACGGGGGACATATCTCTATTCGTAGACTTTAAATATAAGAAAAAAATTTATGTTACTTATGGAGACAATAACAAAGGAGCGATTCTCGAAAAAGGTAGCGTAGGTAACCCTTCTCCCATTACTATCTCCGATGTAAATTTAGTTAAGGGACTTAAACACAATCTTTTGAGTATTAGCCAATTATGTGACAAGGGTTATAAAGTAAATTTTACAAACACTTGTTATATAATTGAGCATGATGACAAAAAGGATATTATGTTTAAGGGTGTTAGAGTAAACAACGTTTATATGCTTGATCTTATTGAGGTACCATTAACAAGTCCTAAGTGTCTAGTCGTCTTGAATGATGATTCATGGCTTTGGCATAGACGCCTAGCGCATGTTAACTTCGATTTTCTTAATAAGGTTGTGTCCAAAGATTTAGTAGTTGGTCTTCCAAAAATAAAATTTTCAAAAGATCACCTATGTGACGCATGTCAAATGGGAAAGCAAACGATGGTGTCCTTTAAATCAAAAAATGTTATTTCTACTTCATGACCCCTCGAGCTTATCCATATGGACCTCTTTGGTCCTTATAGGACAAAGAGTTTAGGTGGTAACTACTATGGATTTGTATTGGTTGATGACTATTCTAGATTTACATGGACTATATTTTTACATAGCAAAGACGAAAATTTCTCCGCTTTTACACGTTTTGCAAAACTGTCCCAAAATAAAATGAATTCAAAAATAGTTACAATCCGAAGCGATCATGGAGGGGAGTTTCAAAACCACCTCTTTGTTGATTATTGTGACAAGGATGACATTGAGCATAATTTTTCAGCCCCTCGTACTCCATAACAGAATGGCGCTATGGAGCGCAAAAACCAAGTTTTAGAGGAGTTGGCTAGAACTATGTTCAATGAGGGCGGTCTACCAAAATACTCTTAGGCTGATGCTATTAGTACAACTTGTTATGTTTTAAACAGAATTTTGATTCTCCCCATTTTAAATAAAACCTCTTTATGAGCTTTTGAAAGGGAGAAAACCTAACTTGTCACATCTTCATGTCTTAGGCTGTAAATATTTTGTTTTAAATAATGGTAAAGAAAATCTTGGTAATTTTGATGCAAAAGCGGATGAGGGTATCTTTCTTGGATATTCTCAATCAAGTAAAGCATTTAGAGTTTACAATAAACGTTTACTTACTGTTGCAGATTCGGTTCATGTTTCTTTTGATGAGTCTTGTCTGAAAAATGTCGGAAAAGGTACTTCTTTTGATTACGCAAGTATATCTTCGGAAGACATACTCAAGGATGTTGTTGAGGGAAGTGATCAGCCCAAAATAGTGGAGATTGAGAAAGAGGAAGATATTAGTCATGTAAAAGATGAAGAGGAAAGCCCGACTGAAGTGAATGATCTTCCATCGGCTTGGAAATCCTCAAGAGACCATCCTATTGATGATATACTTGGAGACATCACCAAAGGAGTGACAACTCGTTCTAAGATAAGTAATTTTTGTTATCATTTCACTTTTGTTTCTCAAGTAGAACCCAAAAATACCAAAGAGGCTTTGGTTCATGAATTTTGGCTAATGGCCATGCAAGATGAGCTTAATCAATTTAAAAGAAATGACGTTTGGGAACTTGTCCCTCGTCGACGAGACCATCGTATCATTGGTACTAAGTGGGTTTTCAGGAACAAACTTAATGAAAACAAAATGATAACCCAAAATAAATCCCAGTTAGTGGCTCAAGGGTACAACCAAGAGGAGATCATATACTATGAGGAGACTTATGCTTCGGTCGCTCGCCTTGAGGCTATACACCTTTTGCTTGCTTACGCATGTACTAAGAATTTTAAGCTTTATCAAATGGACGTATAAAGTGACTTCCTTAACGGTTTCATAAATGAAGAGGTATATTGATCACACTGAATTACACCGTGTTTTTGACTCGGATTTCACATGTTTATTAGGACTTTATTATCATTTTTTTGTATTATGCTCTCTTTTATCTTGTTTTCAGATATTTAGCACTTTCGGACTCTTTTGGAAGAATGAAACAAAAGACCTAAAATTAGGGTTTTTCGGCGAAATTACACACATGGCGTTGCACATGGCGGACGCTATAGGAGGAGCCATGAGTCATCATCCCTCAACTAGGAGGTAACCGCCACGTTCCCATGATCCACCCCAATTACACGCATGGCGGACACCATGAAGGGATGGCGGGCACCATGAAGGGATGGCGGGCGCCACCTTTGGAAATCATGTTCCCACTAAGGAGAAGTTGGAGGGCACCATGGTCTTTGCAAGCTGCTGAAATCCTCTATAAATAGTTCATTCCATTTCACTTTCAAATCATCCAACTTAGTTTTACAACACTAAGCATATATTTATCATTTGTAATAGCGGTAATCCGTCACATCGGGGGGTTATCGCACCTTAGTGAGATTGAGTTGGGTCACTTCGAGTTGCTGTCGTCTTTAGCTTCAGGAGTCGGAGGTTTATTTTTGTACCAGATTTAAAGCCTTCCATTTGGAGCAGATTCTTATTTATCGCTTTATTCATTTATTTCCCGCATCGCTTTTATTTTATTTACTTTCTGTCTACGCTTTTATTTTATTTATTTTCCGCACTCACTTTTATTTTATTTATTTTCCGCACTCGCTTTACTTTATTTATTTTTCGCACTCACTTTACTTTATTTATTTTCCATACTTACTTTACTTTATTTATTTTACGCACTTTACTCGCTCTTTACGCCTCACATTCTAAAACAAACTTTTCATCATGATCAATACCATTGTGTTTGTTTGTGTTACCATGTCTGGCTAAATCTTTTAAAGGTTAGAATGTAAGGATCGCGGTTAAAGTAATGTTTCACATATTGAATATGTAGAAATACTTTAAAGGTTGTTTTGATTTTTAACTTGAGTTTTCTAAAATAAACTTGGTTAGTTTTAATTATTCAAGGAATGCGAAAGCACCCTGGCTTAGTAACTAGGAATTTTTATCACTTTAAGGAAAAACTATTTTTGGAACTGTTTTCGGACGCGTTGATGGATTTAAAATCAGGAAACTCCTTGGGTAAACTTTCCAAATCAAAATCACTTTTCGACTAAGTTTACGAGTCTCTTTTCTTAAAAATAAGTTTACTACTTTAGCGTTCTACGCACCTTTTATAAGTGACAATAAGAGGCCTTAATTTAAGGGTAAACTCGGTTCTGAATACGCGAAAGCGACAATTCCTGTTAAATGGATTCTTTTCAAGAGTAGAAAATATTTTCTCATAAGTAGTTCTATTTAGACAATCGAACCATCACTTAACTGACGTCAAATACATTCAACTTGTCTTTACCTGCATTTATTATTTACCGTTGTTTTGCAAACCCAATATCTCTTTTATACCGTCTTAGACAAACACCGTAACGATAGTAATCGATAGATTGACGATTGGTCTTTGTGGGATCGATATTCTTTTATATTACTTTGACGTAATTCATGCACTTGCGAATAAAACACGTTCAAGTTTTTGGCGCCGTTGTCGGGGATCAACTTCGTCAAATTCCGTACCCTATTGTTACACCGTCTAGACTAAGGCATTATTAGCCGGTAAATGCAAAGAACCCGTAGTACCGGAAATTTAGTAGATCCTTTAGCGGAACCCGAACGTTATACTCGTACACGCCTCTTACTCGTCCAAATTAAGAAAGCTATGGCCGAGAATCGCGATAGGAGACCTCTTAAGGAATTTTCCTAACCCTCTGACGAGGAACCTAGTTCGAGTATAGTAAACCCCCTTATTCCTGCTAACAATTTCGAACTAAAACCGTCTTTGTTGCAATTAATGCAACATAACTAATATGCTGGTCTCACTACTGAGAACCTGAATCAACATTTAAAAGTTTTTATCCAACTAGCCGACACCTTTAAATCTAACGGAGCTTCACCCGATGCGATCCGTTTAAGATTATTTCCTTTCTCCCTCAGGGATAGAGCACGTTCATGGTTAGATTCACTTCCAGCTAATTCAATAACTACATGGGAAGACCTTATGAGAGTATTCCTTGCTAGATATTCCCCCCTAGTAAGACTGATGTTCTTCGAAACCAAATAACTATATTTGCTCAAAACCAAGGAGAATCGCTTTTCGAAGCTTGGGAGAGATATAAAGAGCTATTAAGAGTCTGTCCACACCATGGCCTAGAACAATGGCTGATCGTTCATACCTTCTACAATGGACTCCATTATAACACCAAGATGATCATCGACGTTGCCGCTGGTGGCGCGCTAATGAACAAACCATACCCTGAAACTTGTGACCTAATTAAGGATATGGCCCAAAACCATTCCCAATGGGGAACTGAACGAGCATCAATAGAGAAAAAGGAGACCCAAGGTGGAATACATGAGATAAGCTCTCTAGACATGATGTAGGCGAAAATGGATGCTTTATCCCTTAGGATCGAACATATGTCTACAAACACTAACACCACAACAGTAGTCCACACAGAGTGTGAACTCTGTGGATCTAAAGGACACGAATCGGCGGAGTGTAACCTTTTGAACAACCTGAACACCAACCAAGTGAATTACGCCTAAGGTAACCCATTTTCAAACACTTACAACCCTGGATGGAAGAATCATCTGAATTTCTCCTATAAAAACCAGAACCCTATCCAAAATTATGCACCTCAGAGACCGCAAGGTTATCAAGCCCAAAAACCAAATCAACCTATGCATGTTGTGCCCCAGAAGTCTAACCTTGAGAAGATCATGGAGAGCTTTATATCGGGCCAGACTCAGCAAAATAAAGAATTCCTAAACCAGAACATTTACGTAAACGAACTTATAACGCAATTAGGAACCAAGGTTGGTCAGATAATCACTCACAACAAGATGCTTGAAACCCAGATCTCACAGGTAGCACAAAACCAAGCCCCACTGTCGCATCCGCGAAAAACAACCGGCGGGCTAAAACAAAACAGACAGAGCCGCCACCGTGCGTTATTTATCCCAAAGAGGGAAAGGAAACGCTCGAAGTAAACCTGGAAAAGACATGGTCTCGCGACCAAAGAGAGATGGGATCGGGAGTCGGTTACGCAAGGGGAAGGTATTAGCACCCCTCACGTCCGTCGTACTCGACGGGATCCACGCTCAGAAAGAAAGAATAAGGTTGCTAAAACTGCTCACAAACATCACACACACACATTGGAAACAACACAGGTGGATGAAGAGGGGAAAGGGCTCGCTAGGATATCGCATCCCATGCCTACGTATCTCATCTGGAATGAGAATCAGAGCTACCGTAGTTCGGCTCACGCACGCCAAACAAAACATACACACAGGAAACCGACTGCCAATCGCTGGGCTTATGTCAGACTCCACACAAAACGGCAAACATGGAAACCGAATGCCAATCGCTGGACTTACATCAGACTCCGAACCAACAAACACACACAGGAAACCAACTGCCAATCGCTGGACTTACGGCAGACTCCTACACACACAAAGGGTTTAACCGGACGCTGAATCGTCAAAAGCAACAACAAAGTTGAACAAACAAGCTAACAGGGAGTCTGGTACTCGAGCCTGCTAGCTGTCAAGCAAACACACGCAAAAAAGGAAAAGGGTGAACACACAGACTAACAGGGAGTCGGGAACTCGAGCCTGATAGCTGTCAAGCACAACACACGCAAAAAAGGAAAAGGGTGCCCGGAGAGATCTCGTACGACCTCCTGCCTACGTACCTCATCTGGTATGAGGATCAGGGCAACGTAGTTCCCCTTAACAGGGGAGAAACTTCTCCTAACCAGAGACTGGGAAATGACAAACTAAAAGGGAGACTGACTCGAGCCTAATAGTTATCATGCAATCCACAATGGTCCTAGGTTGAGGTTTCTATCTAACTTGCACAGGCAGCAAGCTATCCTAAACAGCATAAGCAAAATCACACAAGCACAAGAGCAAGCACACACACTATATACAAACAGAGGGGCTCACACAAGGTTAAGCTTTAATCGAGGGGTCATGTCAACCTCGACAAACAAGCCACTGTAACAGGGTGATGTTAGCTCTTAACCCTAACATTGAGAGTTAGGGTGAAGCAGATGAAATGGTAAGTGAGGGTAAGACCTCACAGCTCTTATCCCTGACCTGGGAGAGCTTCAGACAAATGAAAGTGGGAGTTCAGAAAGTGTGACTCAACAAAGATCTTGGGTTAATATCCACAATGCATCAACACAAGGTGTGAGCAAAGTGGATGACACACTGAATAGCAGGAGATGGATTGCACATCTCTTTTATCTGCCAATTGCCTTATCAAAGGACTTTTCCTGCTTGGCAAAAAAATAAACATTCACAAGCATTGCCTCTTAAAGAGGACTTCAGATAGGTGCCTGCCCAAGTAACAGGACAGGTCTTCCAAACTACATGAAGTCAGAGAGTTATACCTATGTGGTTAAGCAACCAAGCAAAAGCAAGTTCAAATTGAACTTAAGCAACTTATGTACCTGTGGAAACATCACACAAGTCAGTTAAACTGTACAGACAAACAGATAACATGAATATCAACAGTCAATCCCCATGATCAAGGCATAAGCCACAAATCAAACTCAAATGAGTTAAAAACCCTACAAAACACACAATGTTAGTAGTCAAAAGCAAGCACCAAATGCTCAAGTGAGGTTGCATCATGAACCACATAACCTGGATGTTCAACCTGAAATCAAAGCTCAAAGATGAGACAAACCACTAGGTCAAGGCCTAGGGTCAAAGAGGGAGAAAAAATTCAGAACAGAACATGAAAATTGACATGAGTCAACTTCAATCAATTAATAACACCATCCAAAAGGTCCTATATCAATAGCATCAACCAAATTCATTTCATAAACCAATCATGGCAAGGTATGCAAATTGAAAGCATATTGAGACAACAGAATGAACAAATGCACATTAATTCAAAAATGCTTCAATTAATTTTGGCAAAAATCATGGGTAAACAGAACACAAAACATGATCATCACACCAAAAATTAGGGCATTTGGACATGATTAGGCATGGTAATAAAATTGCATAAATCCAGGCAATCAAAACAAGCTCAAATGAGGCACCAAATGCTACATCAACTTATCACAAGCCTAAAACAGAATTGGCAAATGATAAAAACTTCAAACCAAAGCCAAAACAACCTTAAACATGTCTATAAGCAATGTGCAAAATTTCACATTCATATGATAAACAACCATCATTTCACAAATCATTGGAGTTCAAGACACTTCAAAAATGCACAAATGGCAATCCAGCAAGAAAAATCTCAAACAAATCAGAAATGAATCCAAAAATTCCAGAAAAATTCATGATCATCCACAGCATGCATATCAAGCACCATAAAAAAAAATCAGAACATTTGGAATTCATTTGATAGGGTAAATTCAACAATCAAGATGAACATCACAAGGTGTGACACAAATTGTCACACCTAACTTAGAAAAATCATAACTCAGCAATGACACATGATAAAAATGCAAACTCAATACCAAAATGTCCAGAACGATGTCTAGTTTCACCATGTAAAATTTCATGAGCATTGGAGGAAAATTGAGCATTTCACAATTGATATAGCAAAGTAATGTCCAAAAGGCATACATGTACAAGAATCCTAGGGCAAATAAACTTCCATCCATGCACAATTTCTGGAAAAATAATATAAAAATACTAGACACAAAATGTGACATAGAAAAAAAAACCACATATTTTTTGGATGATTATTTATTTAGTTATGAATTTTTATAGTTAGAAAAAAAATAAAAAATATAGGAAGCCATGCATGAACATATATGGAAGGAAAGGAAGTAAGTGAAATGGCATTTGGAAGAATACACGCTGCCAGGATTCGAACCCGACACCTTTTCAAATAGGATTTGGCGCGCATGCATGGCATTCTGCATGGGCCAATCAGCGCCTTTCCCTAACAAAGCCTAAGGCCACGCTTTGGAATATAGCAAAACCGTTGCCAAAGCCACTGAACCTTCTTCTCCACAAATTCGCGCGTGCAACAGTAAACTCAAGAACATCATCAAGAACAAATTTCTTGTTTCTTAAAATTAAACATACTAATTGGTAGATCTTTCATCACATAACAATAATCCACAATTATTTTAACACGAAACAACACAATATGCAAGAATCAAAGGATTTAAGTTTCACTACCAAAACTTCAAACACATGTAACTTCATGAATATTCCACCAAATCACTCGATTCAAAGTGCAGAATCATCACCATTAAAAGATCTACAAGAACATATCAACAATTTCATGAATTAAAGAGATCGAAAAAGTGACCTCTTGAAGTGCAGTTCTTGAATCCACGTGTTTCAGTGCCTTGCAATGCTTCCAATGTGTTATAGCAAGCTTGTATGAGTGTATGGATGAAGTCTTGAGGCTTGATTGCACTTGATTCAACAAAATTTTGATTCCACCATTGATGACCTCAAGCTATGGATATGCTTCAAACTACACGAATTGCTGTGATTCTAGCTTCAATCTTGCTCCACAATGCTCAATAATGATGAATTAATCAAGAAAAAGTGCAAGTGTTTGAAGAATTTTGGAGAAAAAAGTGAGAGAAAATTTTCATGAACTTTGTGATTCTAGATCTAAGATTGGGAATTGTGAAAATTCTGTTATGATTTGTGTTATATATGCTTCACTAATCATGATTAATTAACCTCTAATCAAATGCTAATGAAAAATGGTTAATTTGGAGGTGTTTTGCAAAAAATATTTTTTCACCTTATGCATGGCATGGCATGTGAATAGTGCACATTTTTGCCTTGTATTTCACTCAAAATAATGTTTTAAGACCAATGGAAATGTTAAAATGTGAAAACAATGCATTATTTTTAAATTTTATTTTTTCCCTCCAAAATGAATTGAATTTTAAAATTTTTATGTGAATGGAATGCATGCCATGTAATGCCAATTTTGGAAACTAGAAGTTAAAACAAGAATGTTGCAAAAAGAGCCACATGATTTGGACTTATGGTTTGAAAGTTATGCCCCTTTGAAGTTCCATGTTCATTTGACCAAGATTTGACCATATCTCTTCAACCACACATGAGAAATTCATGATCTTGAACTTTTTGGAAATGGGAGAACAAGATCTACAACTTTCATGTTCAACAAAATTTCATTTGAAGCACTTTTGATGATGTAATCTTGAGGAGAAAACCTTTCCATTTTTGGCAATTTTTAATTATAAGTCACTTTCCATTTTTGGAAAGTTTTGTCCTAACTTTATTTTCTTCAATGTTGATGTTTGAAATGTCAAATGAGACTTGTTTAAACATGAATGAAGTATTTCTAACCACTTCCCACCTCCAAATCCAACAGTTGACTTTTGGTTGACTTTTGTTGACTGATAGATGACTTGGTCATGCACAGATGAACTTGGGCCTCAATCTCTTGATGAAATGGCTCCCAGATGAAACCCTAGCTTTCACAAGCTCATTAAAACCATATGATGGTCCCCATCTCATAAAAACCTCATCTCCTTGAAGAAACCCTGATTGGCATAATTCAACTGATTAGGGTTGACCAGAGGTCAAAACCCTAATCCCAAGAAACTGATAAGGAATAATGAACCTCTTGGTGATGATAAGACCATGATGATGGTGATGTACCATTTCAACCAAGATAAAGATCAATCTCCTTGAGGAACCAAGAAACCCTAATTGAAGCACAAACCCTCAGATGGCTAGTGATCAATTCATGAGACCCTCAAGCTTGAATCTTTTAACCTCTTTATCTTCTGAGCAAGACTTAGGAGGATGACTTGCTTATCATTTCCACATGATATACAAATATGCAATGACTAATGTCCTACAAGATGAAATGCAATATGTTAAGCTAGTCCCAAGAGAGGAGGGCAAATTTTGAGGTGTTACACCCACAAACTACACATGGAGGCCAATTCCCTGGACAACCTCAACCAAACCCTCGAGGGCAAGCTAATGCTATCTCGTTACGAAGTGGGACCGCTTACGAAGGGCCTCATAACTCAGCAATGAGCGATTCCAAAACTTCTAAAGAAAATCTACCTACCAACCAAGAAGAGGAACCAGAGGAACCTGAGAAACAAACCAACCAAGAAGGTGAAGCCAAGGATAAAACTTACAAACCACCACCCCCATACAAACCACCAATCCCATATCTGCAAAGACTTAAACAAACCAAAGTCAATAACCAATATCAAAAATTTATAAAAGTAACATAGAAGCTTCATGTAGAGATTCCTTTCACTGAAGTTATCACCCAAATTACGTCTTACGTCAAATTTCTCAAAGACATCTTAACCAACAAGCGTAGGCTTGACGACCCCAAACCCTTGGAATGCAATTTTATTTCCGAGGATAAACTTGCTAAGAAGGAGAAAGACCCTGGTAGTTTTTCTATACCTTGCATTTTAGGGAGTCATGTGATCGATAAAGCTTTCCTAGACTTAGGCGCTAGTGTAAGTTTAATGCCCTTAGCTGTATGTAAAAGGTTAAACCTAGGAGAATTGCAACCAACTAAGATGTCCCTTCAATTAGCCGACAGGTCTGTTACGTATCCTATAGGCATTTTAGAAGACATCCCAGTTAGGATCGGTCAACTTTATATCCCGACAGATTTTATGGTCATGGATATCAAAGAAGACGAAGATATCCCTATCCTTTTAGGTAGACCATTCTTATCAACAGCTAGAGCTATAATAGATGTTAAAAGAGGGAAGTTAACCTTCGAAGTAGGGGATGAAAAGATCGAGTTCATTCTTTTGAAATTCCTGATGGCACCAATTCTAGGAGACGCATGTTATGCGATCGATATCATAGATGAGTGCATAAGAGAATTCGATCAAGGAGAACCTAAGATCGAACCATTTTCAAACCCGAACGAAAAGGATGACGAGCTAGAGGAAACAGAACCTCACGAATGTTTGGATCTTACTCCAGACCTTTCACCAAATTCATAAAAACCAGCCCAAGAACTTAAGGAACTACCCAAGAACCTAACATATGAGTTTTCGGATGAAGAAATGAACCGCCCAGTAATAGTTAGTGCCACCTTAAACCAAGATGAGACGAACCGACTCTTGAACATTTTAAGACGATACCCCTCTGCCTTAGGGTACAACATCTCTGATTTAAAAGGTATAAGCACATCCGTGTGTATGCACAGGATCTCGCTAGAGGAGGATTCAAAACCTTCTAGAGAACATCAGAGATGAATCAACCCTGTAATGAGCGAGGTAGTAAAGAAGGAAGTCCTTAAACTAGTGGAAGCTGGTATAATCTATCAGATTTCTAATAGTAAGTGGGTAAGTCATGTATATGTGGTACCCAAAAAGGGAGGCATCACAGTCGTGCAGAACGAGAAGGGCGAGCATGACACTAAACGCATAGAAGGCGGATGACGTATGTGCATAGATTATAGGAAGCTAAATAAGGCAACTAGGAAAGACCATTTCCACCTTCCATTCATAGATCAAATGCTGGAGTGTCTTGCCAGACACTCTTACTTTTGTTATCTTTATGGATATTCTGGATTTTTGCAAATACCCATACACCCCGAGGATCAAGAGAAAACAACCTTTACCTGTCCTTGCGGAACGTTTGCTTACAGACGAATGTCGTTTGGACTCTGTAATGCGCCAACTACTTTCCAACGTTGTATGATGTCAATCTTCGCAGATTATCTCAACGGAATCATGGAAGTATTCATGGACGACTTCTCGGTGTGTGGATTAGATTTTGAACACTGCCTTATTAACCTTGAGAAAATCCTAGAGAGATGTGTAGAAGTTAACCTTGTGTTAAACTAGGAGAAGTGCCACTTTATGGTTAAAGAAGGCATAGTGTTAGGACATATAATATCTGAAAGATGCATTGAGGTTGATAAAGCAAAGATAGAAGTTATAGAAAACCTTAACCCTCCTAAGACAGTTAGAGAAGTCCGTAGTTTCCTTGGACACGCCGGTTTCTACCGACGCTTCATAAAAGAATTCTCTAAAATAACAAAACCCCTGACCGGTCTTCTGATGAAAGACATTGAATTCATTTTCGATGAAAAATGCATCAAATCCTTTAATCAGTTAAAACAAGCATTAATTTCAGCACCCGTTCTACAAACCCCGGATTGGACTAAACCCTTCGAAATAATGTGTGATGCTAGTGATTTCTATAGGAGCTGTTCTAGGGAAAAGAAAAGATAAGAAACTACATGTAATATATTACGCCAGTAGAACCCTAGATGCCGCTCAATTAAATTATACAACAACAGAGAAGGAACTTCTAGCTGTAGTTTTCGCAATCGATAAATTTAGGTTTTATCTTGTAGGATCTAAGATTATAGACTATACAGACCATGCAGTTATCCGTTACCTTCTGAGCAAAAAGGATGCAAACCCTAGATTACTCAGGTGGATCCTTTTGCTACAAGAATTCGACTTAGATATTAGAGACAAAAAAGGAACAAAAAATGTAGTTGCTGACCATCTTTCCAGATTAAAGCATTTAAAGCCAGATCATTTACCTATAAATGATGACTTCACCTATGATAGACTGATAGCTAAGATAGATACCTCTCCCCATGAACCTGATAGAGACAACCTTGGGACAGTTTCTGAAATTAGCAAAGTATCATGGTACGTTGATTTTGTGAACTATCTAGCCGTTGATATCATACCACCTGATCTTAACTATCAACAGAAGAAGTTCTTTAAAGATATAAGACACTTCTATTGGTACGAACCACTCCTTTTCAAAAGAGGAACTGATAACATATTTCGACGTTGCGTCCAGGAAGAAGAAGCCAGAAACATCATAGAGCATTGTCATTCTTCACCCTATGGTGGACATTCAAGCACATCCAAGACATACACTAAGATCCTTCAAGCTGGTCTTTATTGGCCGACATTATGGCGTGATGTCCATGCTTATATTGTCCGATGTGACTGGTGCCAGCACGCTGGAAACATCTCAAGACGTGACGAAATGCCTTTGAAGAACATCCAAGAAGTAGAACTATTTGACGTTTGGGGTATTAATTTCATGGGACCTTTTCCATCTTCATTGGGAAACAAGTACATTTTGGTAGCCGTTGACTATGTGTCCAAGTGGATAGAAGTTACCGCCGCACCCACCAACGACACAAGAGTAGTCATCAAGATGTTCAAGAATAATATCTTTCCCAAATTTGGAGTTCCACGACTTGTCATAAGTGATGATGGATCACATTTTATATCCAGGATATTTAATAAACTCTTAAGGAAATATGGAGTGAAACACAGAGTAGCAACACCATATCACCCCCGGACTAATGGTCAAGTGGAAGTATCTAACAGAGAGATTAAACAGATCTTGGAGAAAACTATATCAATATCTAGAAAAGATTGGTCTGAAAAGCTAACAAAAGCACTGTGGGCTTACGAAATTGCTTACAAAACCCCTATTGGAACTACACCGTACCAGTTGGTCTACGGGAAGTCATGCCACTTACCTTTTGAACTCAAGCACAAGGCATATTGGGCCATCAAGACCCTAAATTTGGATTACCTGGCGTCTGGCAAGAAGCGAATCCTTGATATTCACAAATAGGAGGAACTCCGCCAGAACGCTTACGAGAATGCCGTTATATACAAAGAGAGAACCAAAGCTTGACACAACAAAAGGAATGTGAAAAAGGAATTTAATATAGGCGAATCTGTTCTCCTTTTCAATTCGAGATTACAACTTTTTCCAGGTAAGCTGTGTTCGAGATGGACAGGCCCCTTTGAGGTTTCCAAAATCCTAAAATCTGGAGTAGTTGAAATCCAGAATAGTTCCTGTAATCTGTTCGTGGTAAATGGACAAAGACTGAAGCAATACCAAGGAGGTGACATCCCCATAGAATGTCATGACCAAACTCTGATCGACCCTCCAGTTCCTACCTCTAACGTATAAAGTTCTAATCATTAAGCTAACCACGTTAAACAAGCGTTGCATGGGAGGCAACCCATGATTTCTTTTCCTTTACTTTTACTATTTTCAATTTACATTTTTTTTATTTGTTTTATATATATGTATATCTATATGGAGACTAACAGTTATGATATTTGCGATTTCAGGTGTCCTATGTTTCTAATCTAACCTTTCAGGAATTGAGAATATCGACACCATGCCAGTAATCTTTCATGACCTAGTTCAAGAGCAGCGCTACGCCATGCTTTCACATCGCCCAATGCTGTCCACCAGATATCCCGACTCGAGCTACATGGAGGCATTACGCATTGAGCCAAGTGTCAGGCATTTGTGCAATCAGTTGCAGTGGGATGAATACACTGATGTTATGCATGTGACTTACAGGAACCTGACTTTGGAGTTCCTGAGCTCGCTTATCTATAAGCCCTATGTTGGTCACGCCAGTGATGGAGGATACATTAATTTCAGGTTGTTTGGAGCAGAATACACCTTCAACCACAAGAGTTTCGGTGATTTGCTTGGTTTTCAGACTACCTATGATGCTTCATCTGAGCTCCCCATGAGCTATTTTCTGAGCTGAGACGTCGAGAAGTTTTGGAGTGATATTACGTGTTGAGGTAGTCCTGACCCTTCAACCCAAATCTCCTGGGGAAGAGTGACCCTAATACGCATGTGAGTGCTGAAGAGATCTTCTTCATGTACTATACCACTCAGTCACGCCCAGTAGACTGTGGAGCTTTCTTGATCGAGAGTCTATATCTTAATGCTCGCTCTGCTGCGAGCCCTATACATGTTGGAAGCACGGTGACTCATATAGCCTCATCCCTGGGACTCGATAGAAGACTATCTCACCTGACGTCTTATTGCAGCTATACCTTGATGGATATTGATTTCTGTCTGGACCGTGGCCTCATGAGGAGATCTTCTTTCCAACCGAATCAATACAGGCTATTAATCGAGGGTGAGACCATTCACTATTTCACTTTACCTGACCCTCAGGTGACTTGTGTTATTGATCAGGCCAACTGGGTCTACGCCATAGAAGGGTAGGGAGAGACAGTAGACACGCCGAAGATCGCACCGATCAGAATCAAAGTTCGCACCAACAATCCGAATCTCCAGACTCCAAGCATGCAGTCTGAATTGGTTAGGCTTCGCATGGAGATAGCTCAGCTTCGCCAGGAGCTTGCTGATGTTGCTTTGCAGGTCGAAGTATCAGTTGCCTCACATGACACCGAGACTGATATGCTGCATGATGAGATCGCCGGCCTCCGACGCCAGATCACATAGCTTCGAGGATACGAAGTCGAGGAGACTCCACCATACCCCGAGCATTGATGCCATCATGAACCGAGAAATACCGTTTGAATTTCCTTATTTTCCCGTTATTTATTATTCATACCTATTTTTATTGTTTCCTATGACATTATGCTTGCTTTATTTTTCCTAAGACCTTTGGAGTCGTGAATTATTATTGACTCTTCATATATATATATATATATATATATATATATATATATATATATATATATATATATATATATATATATATATATATATTATGTTTTTATGTCCATTTTGTTTTATTTTATTTTATTTTGTTTTATTTTATTTTGTTTTGTTTTGTTTTATCAAGCTTAAATAAAAAAAACAGCATTCATAGAAACCTATATGCCCCCCCCCCCCCCTTACAAAAATGAAGACAAAAGGACAAAAGCCCAAGTAGCAATGAGCAACGTCGACCCAACCAAATCCGAAGACATGGAGGGCGTCATGACGTAACTGGCTGATTTCTCTTTTTCACCATTTATATCTTCTTCAACCTCTCCAAACCCATTTTCTTCTTCTCCCAACTCCACCAAAATTCATAAAAAATTCCCAACCTTCTCATTTTCACTACAAGTCATTACCATTTCCCAACTTCACTTCTCCATTTCTCCATCAAAAACCCATTAAACTCCATTTTTCTTTTCCTTTCTATAAATTCCCATTTTTTTTCTCTACAATCACCATTAATGGCCGGAATGGAGTTCAACAACATCATTCTTCATGGAGGAAAGCTCGGTGAGCGACAAAACAAGATTTTGCAAAAATTGCAAACTCGGGAGATCCTCGCTACCAGGTATGTCGACGAAGACTATTTGTACACTCTAGGCACATACCATAGTGTTTTCCACATGCTTGATAATCTAGGATTACACGATATTTTTGCTAGTAAACACCCACCTACGATAGGCTCACTAGGGAATTTTTGAGTTCCCTAATTTACATTGTTTACCCCGCCACTGCTAGCATGATAGGTACCGTCTGTTTTAGAATGTTTAATGTAGAATACGAGTACACTACCAATGCTTTAACGGGTTTGCTCGGAATGCCTTATGGTGAGAGTGTTATCTATGAGACGCCCTTGGATACTGAATGGGCACTCGAGGCATTTACTTTTTGGAACAGATTATCTAATGTGAATGTCACTTCCTTTGAAGGAAATTTGGCTTCTAATATCCATAATCAGGCCATACGTATTTTTAGATGCCTTTTGGCATGTACCATATTTGGCCGGGAGATTTCTAACAAAGTCAATGCCCGAGAATTGTTGTTTTTACAAGGTTGCCTCACTAATCGCAGGATCAATCTTGTTCCTTTCATGTTAACCCATATGTCTGCCATCCTTAAAAAAGGAGAAACCATCTTTTTCGGTGGTTTGATTACCTCCATTGCTAGAGTGTTAAATCTACACGCTGACTTAGCCACCTTGGAACCACTCCCTCACTGCACCATTAATTTGAAGTTTTTGAAAGATATGAAATTATTCAAGGTGCGGCGAGAAGGTGGTTTTTACCTCATGATACATGGGGCAGCTATACCCAGTGTTGTCCTACCTTGCTCTCAGCGTACAGATGTGCGACATGCGAGGAATTGGACATACGATCTTGACGCTCCACCTGTCGTACCTCGGAAAAATGAGAGACACGACCTAGCGAAGCGCAATCGCACGCTCACAATGATGGACTGAACAGAGTCGCCACCGAACTTTATTTATTCCTAAAAAGGAAAGGGGAAATATCGATAAAACCCAAGAAAAAAAACGACAATGATATTGGTCGTCGCAACCAAATCAGGGTTCGGAAGTCGATTACGCAAGGGGAAGGAATTAGCACCCCTCACGTCCGTTGTACTCAACGGGAATCGTTAGGTTAGTTGTGCGCGTTAGTGTTAGTTTGAAATGTTAGGCTTCAAGTTATTAGGTGGGAAAGAAAGAAAGGATGAGAGGAGAATATTTTTTGGATTTTTGACGAAGGACTAAACCTAAGTTTTTTATTAGTGGGCCTGACAAGATTTACAAATCCTGCTCCTACGTATCTCAATAGAGAAATCAAGGCTTACGTAGTTCTGGGTAGAAAAATGTTTGTTTGTTGGTCAATTTTAGCGAAAGCCAAATCGACGAAAACATTGTTGGACTACCCAAAACAGGTGGAGAAACACTGTCTTGCATTATTTTGAAACAAAGTACCTTTCGTTTGAAAAGGTTTGAAGAGTCAATCGCACGGCGGCGAGAAAAAGAAATTGATTGGTTTTATGTGTTTTGAATAATGGCGAGAACTTGGATGAGCGAGATATCCATCTCGAATCCTAGTCTCAGGAGTGTGTGGTATCCACCATGTTCCATTTCCATCTTACTGGAAAAAGTGTTTAATAAAGATTAAGTGTTTTGAATTTGATTAAGAAAAGGTTTGAAGAAAACTGCATTGACAATTTTGAATGACGGCGAGAGCTAAGATAGGCGAGGCATCCACCTCGAATCTTAGTCTCAGGAGTGCACGATATCCACCATGTTCCATTTCCATCTTTATTGAAAAGTGTTTAGATTGGAGTTAAATGTTTTGGGTTTTATTATGAAAATGGCTCGATGTTGGATCAAGCATTTGATGAGTGATTGAGAAAGATTTGAATGAGTGTTTGAGAGAAACAGAATAGATAAATTCGGATGATGGCGAGAGCTAAGATAGGCGAGGCATCCACCTCGAATCTTAATCTCAGGAGTGCACGGTATCCACCATGTTCCACTTCCATCTTTATTGAAAAAGGTCTTAAATATGAATTAATATTTTTTGAGTTTTTATTATGAAAAATGGTTTGACGTTGGATCAAGCATTTGATGAAGGTTTGAAATAAATGGAATAGAATGGGAGGAAGAAATGGATTGATCTGTTTATTGAGAAAATACTCGACGTTGGATCGAGTCTTACTTTTGATCTTTTGGAAATTGTTGATTTTATTCTTGTGTTAGTAGCTAACTAAACAGTCAAGCAATAAAGAAAATAAAACAGTACAATTATTACATGCCAGGGGAATGGGGGCTTATTTTATCGAATGGGGATTCAAAGTAATGAAATAATTAAATCGGGCCCAAACAACAAATAATGCAATGTATGAGTGTAAGTGCAAGAGAATTGTCTCATTGTAAGAAGGCCCAAGAGTAAGCCATGTGAAGAAAATAACACAACAAGTTATATTTACACAACACTCAAAAATTAAATTGAAAGAAACATCATCGAGATGTGCACGGATAAAAATTGGGATGCGAGGATGCGAATCAAAGTCGCATAACGCAATGACGTGCAAGGCGGATGGAAATTGAAAAGCAAACAAGAAATCTAGATAATGTGCTCAAAGCCGGTTTGCACATATTGACAATAATTGAAATGTCATAAGTGATTAATCAAAACACGGCAAAATACTATCGATATATCGATAAAAATAATCATGGATAAACAACATGAATATTGTTGAATCCATAAATTAAAATCGATGTTTAAACAATGAAATAAATATTGAAATTTACAACTGTCGAAGAAATGAGGATAAAGCATAAAAGATATTAAAAGAGATAGAATAAATAGAAACAATAAAAACAATAAAAAGATAAATCATGCATAACACCCAAATACGTCCCAGACAAGTATCAAACCCACAACCAAGGGGGAATAAATTAACTCCACCCCCACCAGACCAAGGGTCAACATTTATTAAGCCACGGACGAAAATGGTACAAATGGAATCAGTAATCAACAAAAAAACAAAGGGGTACATCGCGGGCCACGGAGTATGGATCCTAAAAAATAAAGCCCAATCAACGCTTGGACTGTGTAAAAATCGGGTAAACCAAACATTAACCAAAAAAACTGGCCCACATGGAGGTGAACATGGGAATCCAATGGACAGGCCCTAGCCGCACGGATGTTGGGTGTAGATGACGAGGCCAATCATCATCAATGCCAACAGACAGCAGTTAATGAAAAGTTGTTTGCAAGGAGAAGCCAAACGACTTTTAATGATACACCATTCACCTTCCCAACAAATAAGCTTAAATGGTCTTAAACCTTAATAAAAAATGAGCATTCTTATATATATTTTTTTAAAGCATATTCTAATAATAAAGAGGAACAGATGGTCGTAGATAGAGCAAAAACACAAACGTGAGGGAAATCCAAGGTGAATCCAAGACACATAAACTACAAGGAGAATGTTACATAGTGCGAAGCAAAGAAAATGAACGGTAAGAGAGATTGACGGAAGGAAGATAGTATTTACCTATTCGCAGAGATGACAACGGCGATGGAAAGAGCGATGTTGGATCGTCTTCTTCAAATGCTTTCCCTCCCGTCGGTTTCTTCCAAGCGCATTCACTCGTCGGATCCTCGATATCTGCTTCGTCTAAACGGTGTCGAGGTGAAGTTTTTGGATCTTTTTGTTAGGTTTTGTGTTCTCCTCGCCGTCTCCAAATACTGTTCCTAGGGTTTTTCGGCTCTCTTTTTTCTTGTTAGTGAACAATAGCGGCTCTTCCCATTCTAGGGTTTTTTGTGAATAGTAATTTCCCTTTTATATGCGACTAATCTCTTTCCTCTGATGTGTAGTGGAGGTTGTTCGTACGGAGATGCTTGGAGGTTTTTCTGTCCTCACCCCAACTTGGTTGTCCCTCCCTCAATTCTCTTCATTTCAAAAACTTCACCGCTAGTAAAAAAAAATTCACCACTGTAAGTTACTTAGCTGAAAATTTTGTTTTGGAATCAACTGATTTTGTGTGGTGTTGTTGTGGTAGCTTCGGCGTGGATTAGCTAAAAGACAGTCAAATCCGATGCTTTGTACAACTCCTGGCAAACACGGTCAGTGGCCACAATTGTTAAGGTTGCAATTGCTGGAAGGATTCACGCCCTCATGTTGGCAAGCTCAAACAACACATCCCTGTGGTAGTTTGTATTCTCATCCTTCCCAAACTGGATTGGCTCCAACCAGAATTCTAGTTACAAGTTTAACTGGTACCTCTCTAACTTTGGCGTTTAGATCATCAATAACGGTTGCATCATCCACATAATCAGTGGAGAGACTAGTGACCTTCATCATTGGTGTGTATGACTTTCACCTGCAATGACTGGTAAAGCACCACAACGATATTTTTGGCCACATAACGATGCATTGTACCAAGGGCAACCACCGAGTTACTTCTCTTTTCTTTCTGTAAAGATGATTGAGCACTCCATGCTAGGGTTTTTGCGTAGGTGGTTGGATTTCCATGTTTGTCATATGCACATTTAGCATGACAGTTGCAAAATGGGGAGGAACTAATGGTGGTTCCTTTGCGTAATCTTCAGAACTAGGCTGTGAATTATCGTAACTTGAGGTTGGTGATTGAGGAGGTTCAAAACCAAAGATGCTTTCAATGTCTTCAGGAACAATCCTTCAATATTGTAAATTCTTTGCCTGATCTCCGCAAAGGAGTTCTTGATTCACTTGACACGAGAATCACTCTCCGTTCTACCAGTGGTACGATTTTTGGCCTGAATGCATGCAAGATTATTACTTGCTATTGTTTTAATTCTATTCCCATTAATGAACATGATTGCTTTCTGCAAAGCATAACTAGAATTCATGCGTTTCTTGTTTTCTAACACTGAATATTTGATTCATACTGGCAGCTGTTGAGGACAAATTAGACAAAAGATGCAAAGATAATAGTAGCTTGCTCAGTAGGGGGACCAATGAAACCGACACCAAATCTGCCAGAAGGTCAACAATCTAGGTATTAAATTATCTCTCCCCCTTTCTTACATCTGCTCCCTTCTCTCTGGTTTTCGATTTTGTTCACATATGTTGTAAGAATAATATATGGTCCAAAACAGGTTGGCAACAAATCATTCTGTTTTTGTATTGGGATTTCTTGAAGCAATCTCTGCTGAAGTCTTCAGGTACTTGTGGTATTTATTGCATCTCTCTTTGAAAGAACCCAACATCCGTGAGTTGGAAATTGGCCTGTTGGAATCAGATTTTGTGACAAATCAAATTGAACCTGCATATGTTCTCGTCCTCTATGGTGGTAATGGTCTGTTGTCATGATTGTTGAAAGGAACATTGGGAGCTACTTCTGACTTGTCGGTTATTGGAGAAGCAAACATGGTTAAAACCTTTGCTCATCCTTGACCTATCACCTTGATTCCCCTTTGAACCATGATAGCTACTTGTATTGTTTGGACAGTTCCGGTTGAGTAGAAACAAAAACAAGCGGTTTGGGATGAACACTGGTAAGGTCCTCCTTTCTAAATTGTTTGACATTGGAAGATTTGATGTGTTTGGTGGTTTGAAGTGAGTTGTTATTGCAGGAGGATATTGCGTCGTGCTGAGTTTTTTGGATGACCCCGACAAGCACAATGTCTCCTTGGCAGCAAGAGCATTGCATCCGCTTTTCCAGTCGCTTGATAAACACTGAATGTATCTTGGATTGACAGTAAACCAAGAACATAACCTTCATACCAAGATTCCCAGTTACGTTTCATACCCAGCAGTAACAGGTATTTGAGATAACTTTGTTGATTTTTTTGGAAAAATGCCCTTCTTAATTCCAATTTCTTCTGCTTGTGATGTGTCATTTAATAATTCTTCTGATTTCAGTTGGCAATGGGCATCCATTAGACCAGCTCTTATTTCTATCTGGCCAACAGCACGGAGCATGCTCTTCTGAGTTCGACGGTCTTTTTCAAATTCAACTCCAGCTACTATGTGAAGCAAAGACTATTTCGCAAAGCCCAAACACATCAGAGAGAAGTGGACGGTTCGCCACCGGAATTTCTCAAATCAAATCTCTGGTTGAAATGGTTCAGTAGTATGGTTTAACGTTTATTGTTAATGGATTAGTGTGCATTTCATTTGGCTTGTTTGGAAACCAAAACCTACAGGATCGAGGTATGCAACATGGACATGTTCAAAACCATTATGAGAAGGTAAATCATTTGGCTTGATCTCAGTATCTGATACCGAAGCTTCGGGAAAACCATGAACATCCGAAGACAAATTCATGGCATTTTCAGAAGTGCTTGAATGAACTTGCTGTGTGTTAACAGTTTTCAGATCAGTAGATCCATCCCAAGCACGGGATACACGTTTTTTTGTGTGTTGAATTGTTCCTAGAACACTGACTTCAAATTCAAATTCTCTCTAATTCTTAGTGATTTTTATTTTCACTACAGCTTGACTACTATCTTCTAATGTTGTCTTATAATGTTCCATAGGTGCTCCTTCCCATTATCTCAACAACTGCACACAACAGATCGCCGGTTGTGAGAGTGAGCGGTCCATCATAATGTACTAGTTTGCCTCCCGCATCAACTTTTAGAGCTAATGATGTTAGAAGCTCGGCTTGTTGCATTAACGTGTTTATCTTTGGATCATCCTTTTTAAGGAATGTTCCTTGAACCTTGTTGTTTGGAGCGAAGCCACCGAACTTCACATTACCGACATCGTTCTGATCAGGCAAGTTGTTGATATTATGAGAGTCTTGAGCTAAAACTGTGAATGGTGCTCTTGAAGTTTCGTCTTTATTGACAATGCCGACACGGAACAGTTTAACCTCAGGATCTTGAGGTTAGGTGCCCTTGGGATTCTGCTGCAGTAGCTAAAGATAACCAACCGATCATCCCCTCTCTTATCCATTACTCCTCAAAGGTTAATGCAAAATAGCTTAATGACAAATTGGAACTTGTAGCTTGATATTCAGGAAAAGCATGCCTTGTTTGAATATCTATTTTGACATTCTATTTCTTTGATTGATTTGGTAGGTTTGGCAATGGAATGCTGCAGGCTGATTGGGTGAAGGCAGAGGCAACATGTAATACTGAGGTTGTTGTGTGGTTCGAGTCACATTTGAGGATGGAGCTTGAGATGGCAAGGCCATAGGCTGCTGATGAGAAAGGGCAAAAGCTAGCCGCTGGTTACGGGGGTCAGATGACGTAACATACACATTATCAGCTCCTTTTATATCAATGTCAGAAGACGAAAATTTCTCCTCTTTAGACCGTGAATGATTTGAGGAAAGTGATCCTTTCTGAGCAAGTTGAAGCTTGGCTAATTCTTTCTGAGTCTTGATTAGCTCTTGCTTGTCTCTTAAAATTTGTACAGGCCTGTGTACTTCCCGAAGATGTTTATCAAGAGATTTGAGTTTCGAATCTGCCTCCTCATGATCACTAGTTAACTCAGATCTCATTTCTCCAATTGACTTATCTAGATTATAACAATATAACTCCAATTGCGATAGCCTCGAACTAATTCCCTCAAGAAACCTCACAAGGTTATCAGTACATGTTTTCATACTCTTCTCAACTGTCTTCGCAATAACATGTTGGCTAAAAAACCTTCAGGTGTATTAATGATTGTGGCAGGAAATATTGATGTTTTCATCATCCTTAAAACGTGAAAATCCTTACTGGAATCGATGTGAGTGATGCTAGAAGAATCCTCGTTGGTAAAGTCATCGTATGGACAAAAGATGTCATCGGAACCAAAATTATGCACCTCGGAATTGCAGTTACCAAGAAAGGATGGTCCTGAAGCCATGGTTGTAGCTTGAGCTTGAAGTAGAATTTGAAGCAAAGATAAAGAAGAGAATTTGTGGCAGTGAAGTCTAGCAGCGAACATTGGCAATATCTTGAAACTATGTTGATATAAACCCTGTTATTAGATGTAAACTGCATGCTAGGAGAGCAGAATGCGGAAAGTACGTAAGTCTAAAAGCATGATCTTCCTGTCTATAGGTGCTAAGAGCAGTAAGGATGTTCCACCACTTTCAAATCATGTAGAAAAATATGATCAAATTTAGGATGTCGAGAGGCTAAATCACATAATGAATGTAACAGACGAATACCACATAACACGTATTGGAACACATCTTCATTTCTTCTAGAAAAAATTAGTATTGTAGTAAGATGCAATGGATGAGATCATGCAAGCTTGCCCATATCAACCTTCAGAAGCACTCCTTTTGTGTTTCCCTTGAACTATCTACTAAAACCCAAGCAAATAACGGATGGGCCTCGGCCACTAACTTGATTCCGACGACTACCATGCTTGGTCCCTCTTGAACAAACCACATGATAATGACTCTCCCTTAAGACATGGAAAACCACTTAAATCTCCTTGAATCAAATAATGTTCATCAAAGTTTTTTCACGACAAAATTCTTTTTGACCACATACTCTAATCCAAGCACAATAATCCTTGGATTCTTTGATTACCACCGACGCGGAATGCGCCTACGTATCCAAATATGTTGACAGTAGAACGTCACCTTGAATTCACAAAACACAACAAGGTGCAACAATAACAGAAAAGGAGACCATTTGATGCTCATGAAAAAGGGGTGCCATATTAGAGGAACAAAATCATGAGGAATAAATAATGAATAAAAAAAAAGATATGAATATCAGGGTCAAAATCGGGGTATGACACCACCCTTTACCGGTCCTTTGCCACCTAACGTTCCTATGGATGATGGGCAAGGGACCAATGATGAGTATGACCGACACGACCAGTCACCCGCTCATGATATTCCTGCTGCATCACCTGCACACACTGCACCTTCTTCCTCTAACCCTTTTGCAGATACCACTCTCGGTTTCTACATCACCAAGGAGATGTGGCGCGAACACCTGGCCCGTGAGGAAAGGCGTGACACCCTCCTGAATACCATAAACCAACAACTAACAGATAATATGAGTTTTATGGTAGCTTCCCAGCAGCGTAGTGAGCAAGCACATTGGACTGTCAGTAAGTCCTTACTTGCGATCATTAACGAGCAGCAACGCCAGCGACAGGCTAATAAGCGTCACTTCGCTCTCATCGAAGCCACCCAAGGATCTCTCCTAGGTCGCTCTCAGCAGCTGCAGGAAGGACTTAGTACTCGAACCAGACGTCGTCGACCCAGGCATCCTGACCAGGGCGGTGATGGTACCGGTGCTCACCCCTAGCTCTCTTTCTCTCTTCCAGGTTACTCCTACCCTATCTCATATTGAAACATTGAGGACAATGTTCGGTTTAAGTATGGGAGGAGATTTTATCGCTTTTTTATCTTTCCTTTACTATCGCTTTTTATCGCTTTCCTTTACTTTTATCGCTTTTTACCGTTTTCTTTTATTTTATTCTTAGTATGTTTTATGTTTTAGTTGTTTGTTTTTCCTTTCAATAAAATAACATCTGTCTGATGAGTCATCTGTGTAGTGTATCCTTATTTCCCCCATTTCTTTAACCTTAACAAAAGAAAATTAGCAAAGAAAACATTACATCTTGAACATTCGGGCTATAAGACAGGTTTATAAAAGGATGTATAAGACTTGGGAAAACTTTTTCTAAAAATCGGTATTGTCTTAACACCTTAGGTTTCATGATTATAAGAGTCAATCCCGATACCCCATATGTTGTAGCCCTAATTTTTGTTCCAAATAAGTCCTTAAGTAGTTTATCCTTGCAGTCAGCTCCAGCTTAAGCATGCTCTACGTAGGGGACCAATGAGAATAAGTGAATGATCACAAAAATTCCTGCTTTGTTCTCAAATCGCATGAAAATCCGGGCTAGATGACTCTCACACGGTCATTTAACCCAGCAAAATAAAGACATATGCGGAACATGCAGAAGAAAAATAAAAAATAATAAGCCTATTTGTTTGTTGGTTCAGAGGTATCTGGTGCTGAACTTGGTAGGATGGATTACAATCCAATCCCCCACAACTGCAAATTGGGTTAAATAAAGGGGTTACACCAACTTATGTACCGGAACCCCATGCTTAGAAAAAAATAATAATAAGCCTATTTGTTTGTTGGTTCAGAGGTATCTGGTGATGAACTTGGTAGGGTGGATTACGATCCAATCCCCCACTACTGCAAATTGGGTTGAATAAAGGGGTTACACCAACTTATGTACCAGAGCCCCATGCTTAAGATCATAATCACTAACCGGTCACTTTACTATGAGTATGTACGGATGACGGGCTTAATATGATTGCACCTGAATGAAAAGGACTTTAAGAAAACGAAAAGAAGGCTTAGGTATGGTGGGGTAATATGGATTAATTTGTATAGGAATGAAGCTTACGACTGCAATTGTGGGAAGTGTCACTACAATACCCTTAGTTCGATTCGTTAGTACCTATCGATACATTGCTTGAATGAACTCATAAGTCTTTTTGCCTTGAATTAACTCTAGTTGATACTGTTTTTCTTGCATAAACTATAAAGAGTTTTGCTTGAGGACAAGCAAAGGTTTAAGTGTGGGAGAAATTGATCACACTGAATTACACCGTGTTTTTGACTCAGATTTCACATGTTTATTAGGACTTTATTATCATTTTTTTTGTATTATGCTCTCTTTTATCTTGTTTTCAGATATTTAGTACTTTCGGACTCTTTTGGAAGAAACGAAGCAAAAAGACCTAAAAGTAGGGTTTTTCAGCGAAATTACACACATGGCGTTGCACATGGCGGCCGCTATAGGAGGAGCCATGAGTCATCAGCCCTCAACTAGGAGGTAACCGCCACGTTCCCATGATCCACCCCATTTACACACATGGCAGGCGCCATGAAGGGATGGCGGGCGCCACCTTTGGAAATCACGTTCCCACTAAGGAGAAGTTGGAGGGCACCATGGTCTTTGCAAGCTGCTGAAATCCTCTATAAATAGTTCGTTCCATTTCACTTTCAAATCATCCAACTTAGTTTTACAACACTAAGCATATATTTATCATTTGTAATAGCGGTAATCCGTCACATCGGGGGGTTATCGAACCTTAGTGAGATTGAGTTGGGTCACTTCGAGTTGCTGTCGTCTTTAGCTTCAGGAGTCGGAGGTTTATTTTTCTACCAGATTTAAAGCTCTCCATTTGGAGCAGGTTCTTATTTACCGCTTTATTTACTTATTTCCCGCATCGCTTTTATTTTATTTACTTTCTGTCTACGCTTTTATTTTATTTATTTTCCGCACTCGCTTTTATTTTATTTATTTTCTGCACTCGCTTTACTTTATTTATTTTCCGCACCCGCTTTACTTTATTTATTTTTCGCATTCGCTTTACTTTATTTATTTTCCGCACTCGCTTTACTTTATTTATTTTACACACTTTACTCGCTCTTTACGCCTCACATTCTAAAACAAACATTTTATCATGATCAATATCGTTGTGTTTGTTTGTGTTACCATGTCTGGCTAAGTCTTTTAAAGGTTAGAATGTAAGGATCACGGTTAAAGTAATGTTTCACATATTGAATCTGTAGAAATACTTTAAAGGATGTTTTGATTTTTAACTTGAGTTTTCTAAAACAAACTTGGTTAGTTTTAATTATTCAAGGAGTGCGAAATCACCCTAGCTTAGTAACTAGGAATTTTTATCACTTTAAGGAAAAACTATTTTTGAAACTGTTTTCGGACGTGTTGATGGATTTAAAATCAGGAAACTCCTTGGGTAAACTTTCCAAATCAAAATCACTTTTCGACTAAGTTTACGAGTCTCATTTCTTACAAATAAGTTTACTACTTTAGCATTCTGCGCACCTTTTATAAGTGACAATAAGAGGCCTTAATTTAAGGGTAAACTCGATTCTGAATACGCGAAAGCGACAATTCCTGTTAAATGGTTTCTTTTCAAGAGTAGAAAATATTGCCTCATCAGTAGTTCTATTTAGACAATCGGAACATCACTTAACTGACGTGAAATACATTCAACCTGTCTTTACCTGCATTTATTATTTACCGTTGTTTTGCAAACCCAATATCTCTTTTATACCGTCTTAGATAAACACCATAACGATAGTAATCGATAGATTGACGATTGATCTATGTGGGATCGATATTCTTTTATATTACTTTGACGTAATTCGTGCACTTGTGAATAACACACGATCATATACATCTCACAACCTCCGGGTTTTGAGAATGATGAATATTCGAATCGCGTTTTCAAATTAAACGTGTTTTATATGGTCTTAAATAGGCCCATCGGGCTTGGTATGAAAGACTTAGTAAATTTTTAGTTGATCATGGATACTCAAGAGGTAAAGTGGATACCACTCTTTTCATTAAACTTCAAGGAAAGCATATTCTTTTAGTTCAAGTATATGTAGATCATATTATTTTTGGTTCAACTAACATGCAGTTGGTCAAAGAATTTTCTAAGGTTATGCAGGGTGATTTTGAGATGAGTTTAATGGGGGAGCTAAACTACTTCCTTGGTCTTCAAATTAAGTAAATCGACAAAGGCACAATCGTGTGTCAAACAAAATACTATAGAGAGTTGCTAAAGTACTTTAGAATGGAAGACTCAAAGGCCATCAACACCTATATGCCTACCAACGAGAACTTAGACAAAGATGAACATGGTAAGACTGTAGATGTCAAGAAGTATAGAGGTATGATTGGATCTCTTTTATATCTTACTGCATCTAGACCCAACATCATGTTTAGTGTGTATATGTGCGCTCGGTATCAATCAGATCCTAAAGAATCTCACTTAAAAGTTGTAAAACGTATACTTAGATACCTTCATAGGACATCCAAGTATGGGTTGTGGTATTCTAAGGGAAGTGATTGTAGTTTAGTAGGTTACTCTGATTCTGACTTTGCCGGTTGCAAATCGGATAGGAAAAGTACGAGTGGCACATGCCATTTATTTTCAAACTCCTTCGTGAGTTGGCATAGCAAAAAGTAAGTTTTTGGTGCTTTGTCAACCACCGAGGCTGAATACGTTGCAGTCGGTAGTTGTTGTGCCCAGATTTTATGGATAAAACAATAATTACTTTATTTTGATATATAACTCAAACGTATTCCCATAAAATGTGACAACATGAGTGCCATAAACCTTACTAAAAATCCAGTTTTACATTCTCGCACTAAACACATTGAGATTAGACATCATTTTCTCCGCGATCATGTTGAAAAAGAAGATGTTGTGTTTGAACATGTTGATACTAAAAATCAACTTGCCGATATTTTTACAAAGCCACTCGCAACTGAATCGTTTTTTAACATTCGTCGGGAGTTAGGAATTCTCGATATCTCAAGTTTAATGTCATAAGCATGCATTTTCATTATTTATATGTATATCTCACCACTCTATTTGAGATCTCTTTAAGCTTATGAATATGCATCTTCACCGTTCATCAAACGAGGTAACTTCGTTCCTTTTTATATCTCGTTGTAAACTTTACCTATGTGTGTACTTAAGTTGTTCCTTTATGAGATATGGTTATATGCTTGATAAGTTGTGATTATCTTATATGTGTTCATTTCCAAAAAAATTGTTGATTGCGTTAATAAGTCTTTCAATCTATATATTAAAGTGACTCGTTGATAATTCTTTCATCTTGTATATTCATGCGCTCATAAAATATGTCATATGTTTCATTACATGCATTCATATGTTATCTATACATTACTTATAGCATTTGTCTCTCATCATCATAGAAACATTAATGTGTGTTTATATGTACATATGCATTTCATATCATTTCATTGCCAAAATTAAACCATCAAAGGGAAATCAATGTGTCTCAAGTCTGTTTACATTTGATTGTTTTTGCAAAAAAATAAAATTTTCACTAATGGATTGATACATACCTCTTTGGATCGATACATCAATGTCTGAAAAGCCAAAACATAATCATTGAAGCGACTTGGATCGACCCATATTACCATGTGTCGATACATGCAATATTTTTTTAAATTTTAGAAGATTTTAGTTCAGTATGTATCGATACACCCGTGTTTTGGATTGATACATACCTGTTTTAAAAATGAAATTTGGGCTTCACGTATCGATACATTCTGCAATGTGTCGATCCATCCCGAATTGTTTTTCTGTAACCTGACTTGGGCCGACCCATTGGCCCATTTACACTTCTTAAACTATCTTTCTTCCATATATCTCTCTTTTTCGTCACAAAAACGGCCAACCCTTATTTTCTTTTCACATTTCCCCATCTCATACCCAAATTCATCAAATTCTCTTCATATCATCATCATCATCTTCATCATCATGCCTCCTAAGATGATCAAACCAAGGGGTAGAAAATCAACCGAAGTCGGTTCTACTTCTGGAGTTCCTCCAATGATATCTAATGCTCTATCCATTTTATATCCTTCAAGCTCAACTGTGGTCAATGAATTCTTCAAGACTCAGACTGTTATGAAACTGCATGTCTTTGAAATGCGGGAAGCTCGTACATGTCACATAACTGAGGTATGTTATTTAGTAGATGCTCAAAGATTAGGCTCCTTTTTATCTTGTAAGGATGATTACCATGATGATTTTATTAGAGCTTTTTATGCTAGTTTGGAAAGTTGCAAAGGTTGTACATTTAAAGTCCGTCTTGGCACTGATTGATACAAGTTTGATATGGGGGATTGGATGATAGTTTTTAGTATTGATTTAAGGTCATCTGTGTTGCAGCCATTTCATGATGAAAAGCGTGCTCCATCTTTTTCTACTAGGCTTTACCTACAGTCTATCTTGAAACATGAGAGGCATGTTGAGCCAACTGAGCGGATTACTAACGGTATGATTAAAAGTGTATCGAGGATACTTCACTGGATTGTATCCCATATTTTGCGTCCATGTTTTGGTGGTCACTCTCGAATTGACTCGGATGAGGCGCATCTCAACCCTGTGCTTGAAAATGGCATCGTACTTAACTGGCCAAATTACTCTGTGAGGCGAATGGCCTCAATGAAAGAGTGTGGTAAGAATATGGCATTGAACTATACGTCCCCGATTATGTAAATAATCAAGCATTTCAACGTGCCAATGCCTATTGTTCCTATGACTCCAATCACCCGGAATCAAGAATTTGACCAAGAAACGATGTCTCATATTGGCTAGCATTGGTACAAAGACCAAAGGTGTTTTTATTTCAAAGCCAATTCGTCTTGCACAAGGGTTTATAATTTCGACGACCCGACTAATCAGATTTTGGTCGATGAAGATGTTGCTTCTATGGATGAAGACATGGCTGAAGATGAAGATGTTGCAGCTACCAACAATCAAGGATGGGGAGAATGGGTGCAAAATTGTTGGTCTCCCACAAATTATGATCCACCTCCACCCTGAACCATCTTTTGTTCCTCCTACCGCTCTGGCTGGTGCTTTTGCAGGTACTTCTTCGGGTCCTCTATCTTACTTGACAGAAATGTTCAACAATCTGGAAATTCAAAATCAGACCCGCCATGATGAAGCTAGGTGGTGGCTGTAGCGGTAAATTCATGATCATCAAGTTATGGATAAGCTAGACATCAAATAACAAGAGTCGCCACCGCGCTTTTATTGTTTCCAGGGGAAAAGTACGAACAAAACCCACAAATAAGAATTTTTCAAATCAAAACTAATAAAATGCCAAAGATTACAGGTAAGGGGGTTGGTTACACAAAGGGAAGGTGTTAGCACCCAAAGTGTCTTAGGTACTCCTAGGGATCCTTTTTTTGTGTGCATAAGTGTTTTTGTACAAATGATGTTTGCAAACAAATGGAATGGGGGGATGATAAAATAATTCATTGATTATATTTTTGTGTTTGACAAGACCTTCGGACTTGTGCCTACGTACCAACATAAAAATGAGGGATCAAAACCTCGTAGTTCGTGGTATCAATTTCAAAGTGGATGTATTGCCTTTAACAAAAATTTAAGTTTTAAAGGCACAAAGGCCTAAAATGGTTTGAATGAGTTAGTTCTTTTTGGCTTTTGAAAATTTTAATTCAAGTATAGTTAAGTATATTTACAAGTTTGATTAAGAAAATGAGTTTGAAAATGCAATGGCATAAGGCCAAAGTTTCTAGTTTGCAAGATGGTCAAAGTTTGAAAATCTACAAACACAAGCAAAGAATATTTTTGAAAGGAGGGAGAGATTTTGAAATTAAGGAAATGGGGAGTAGATGAAAAGACTAATCTTAAGCAAAAATTTAAAAGTTGAGAGTTGAAAAGATCTGACGAATGGGCTACAATCCAATAGACAAGAATGTCATATAGAAACCCAAATTCCCTTGGACATTTGGAATCAAGCAACAAACAATGCACAAAATCTAAACTTGAAGAGCAAGGCATCAAATAAAGATAGCCACATCAAAGTTTAGAAACTCCATGATCTTCTTCAAATTTGCCCATTTAGCAGATGAATTTCACAATGCATAAGTCACAGGTTCAAAATAACAGCTTCACAATGATTATGTTGCAGATGAACTCAAATGGATCTTTAATGATGTATCAGATTAAGTTTCAAGCTACAAACACTTGGTTACATGAAAGTTGGCATTGGCCAAGTCCTTTGCATATGGAGTGTTGCCTAAATTCTAAGTCCAATTGTATCAGATCAAACCAACAGTCCACACAAGATATTTTTTAGGGTTTTTGTTCTTATTATGTACATTAATGGTCAAAGACCACACAAACAAACACAATATACACAAAGAAAATATATCATAAAATATGGTCCAAGTGGACAAAGTGAAAATGACATTAACATAAACAATTAGAATGTTATGAATAATGGCAAATGAATAAGGCTTAAAAATAAAGTGCATCAAAATTAAATGACTTGGAATTAAATATTAGTTGTTAATGAGTTAGAATTTAGTATTGCTCTTGCTTTTGTTTTAAGGCATTCTTTGGAGAACACTCAACCCACTTATCACAGGCATGGATCCTTGAACCAAGACATCTTCCAAAGAAAGGAAAAAAGGCCAAGTTTCCACACAATACCATGAAAGATGGGAGACTTACAATCTCACTAACTAGAATGATATGCCTTTTGTGTTAAAATTTAGCGCTATGTTAAGCAATCGTAATTGGACTTATGTAGAAGTCACAACTATTTGAGGTCGGGCAATAGAATTTTGGTGTTAATGCATGTTAGAGACATAGTATAATGAACTATGCTCATGAAACATACCACACACAAAAAAGAATATGCAAAGTGGGGGATCTAATCTCATCCATACTTATGTTGATTTTGCAATCAACTAGCCTTAGGATATTGAGATATCATAGGTCCATGACATGAATGCATAAAGAAGGGGAATGAGATGAAGAGGGAGGGGAAATGGATCACACTCAAATTGGACAAAGGAGGACTTTTACCAAATTAAGATCATATGGAATGTACGTTCCATCAATCCCCTAAATCCAATGATCTTAACTCAACAAAGTCAAATCAACTTTGACCAATGCCCAACAACACAAGTCAAACTTCCAAAGTCAATCAAAATGGCTCTACACAATTTATTTGACATTTATTCAATTAAAATACTAAAAATAATACATTAAATTAAATATAGTTGGTCAATTTCATAAACCTCATCAAAACACCAAAGAAATGGCCATGAGATTTATCATAGGTCAAACAAGGTCAAAGGACCTTGGAGAAAATTTTCAGAATTTTTAGAGACTTAAAAGTATTTTTAAAAAATTAAAAATTTTCACAAAATCAATTAAATCATGAAAAATATTAATAATGATCCAAAAAATAATTTTAATTCAGAAAATGAAAGAGGATTTTATTTAAAAAAAATTGGTGAACGTCTCATATTTTTTGGATAAATATTAAAATTATTATGAATTAATGAAAATCAAAGGAATAAAAATTAAAATCAAAAAATCAAAAAAACATGGACCACTTGATCTGCCTCATTAATCGAGGTGGCAGATCAAGTGGCTGAGTGTGCGCATTCCATGATGTGCCTAAGTCAAACATCCACACGCTTGGTAATCAACATGTACGCTCGTGATTAAAAAAATTTAAATCCATCAAATGGTTCTGGACCGTGCCACATCATTGTCGGAGCAAAGCACCGGTCGTCTTCTCAGGCGACATTGGTCGGACAGGTCCTTTTATCACCACATCATAAAGGAAAAAGGAGGACATGATCTGAAAGATAAAATGGCGTAGATCACGAATATCACCTCAATTTTAACTAACTCCAAATATATAGAGAGATATGTGGAGTTGAATTTTGAGGTGTGTAACTTGAGTTGCTTTGATTTGACCTCAAAGCAACTCAATCTTCTTGCCTACATTGGTAGGACTTCAGACAACCAAGGATCCAAGAGAATTGATGAGTATTATGAGATAATCGAAGAGAAGAAAATTCTAGAAAATTACCTTCAATATTATGCAGAAATGGATCTCTCTTTCTTCAATTTGTGCTTGATCTTGCTTATGGAGCTTGTGGAAGTGGCTTAAGAACAATGCAAAGCTTTGGATCCTGGAGTTTTTGAATCTCCAAACAATGAGATTCAAACTCAATTTTCAAAATGAAAATTCTCTGGTTTTCCTTTCAAATGTGAGGGTTTGAAGTGTGGAGGCAAAGCTGGCGCGCAAGGGTCCTTTGAAATGAGCACAGAAGGTCTCTATTTATAGCAAAATGAAGTGTTATTTGCACACTTGAAAATTTGTCAAAATTTGGCAATGCAATGCTCATGCTTGCATGGGCGTGTACAGGCCCATGAAGCAATCCAATTAAGTCCATAATCAACTAAAATGAGGTATGTATGAAGCTTGAATGGCAACGCAAAGTTATTTGATCATTTGAAGCTTGAATCTTGCCAACTGATACAAGCCGGTTTACACCATGCACAGACCCATCATACTTGGTCCAAAATGAATGAATTAGGACTCTTTAGAAAGCTTAAATTAAGAGGAAAAACTCTTATGTTGAACACTTTTCCATTTGGAACTTGTATCATGGTGAATTTTAAGGTGAAACTTTGGAAATTTCAACATGTTGAAAAAATTTCTGTGTTAAGTCACATATTCAATTATTCCACCTTGCTTAACTTTTTATGTGAGCTCCAAATGAGAAACGTGTATTCACAAAAGTTGTATCCCTTTAAAAACCTTAAAAATGGTCACCAATTTGACATAATTTGGATTTAGTATGAGAGAGTTATGCATTTTTAAAGTTGAGGAAAATCACTTGTTCAATGGTATTGGTCCAAAATGACCTATAATGTATCCTCATATCACATGCTCATAAAAGTTGATTTAGATTTCACTCCAAACATAAAAGTTGAATTAGACATCTTTAATTTGATTGTGCAACTTGGAAATACTTCATATCATAAAAAATGAGCAAGTTATGGCCTTGGGAAGTTGACTTTCAAATTAGGGTTTAGACAAAATGACCTATAATGTTTCAACATAGAAAATGACTTTACAAGCAAAATTAGCTCTAGACCTCTATATGAAAGTTGTTTGGAATGCCATGTAGAGTAACTTTAATCTTAGGATCATTTTCATATGATGAAAATTGTAGGAGATAGGGCCTAGGGTGACCCAGTTTTGATCAGATGAATTCATCTGGCCAACCACCATCAACCAACTTACTAGCTTGCAATTCTCTTGACTTTTTAGGCTCAAGGGAGATCACATATGCATAAGATGATGAAATTTGAAGTTTACCTTGAAATATTTGATCCATTGGTTAAGAAGCTTGTTGAAGAAGTTACTCAAGATACCTAGATGAACTAGGGTTTCCAAGGCAAACCAACTCCAATCTCTTGAAGAATACTTGATCAAAATAACATGTAGAGATCATTGGGAGTCATATATGATGCTTAGAGCCCTTGTGGATCACTCCTTGGTTGTGCTCTTAGCAATGAGGGTTTCAAACCCTAGATGTGAAGATGATGGATCAATGGTGATCATGCCTTGCCTACAAAGGTGTTAGGCAAATGCAAAGACATATTTTTGGTATTTTAGTTAGTAAAATGATAATATACAAGTATGATAAAATCACATGGTGCTTTGTGATCTCTCCCAAACCAAACCCAATGAAAGAGGGGTAAGGAGGATTCTAAGGTATGATCTCAATGCTAATGCATATGATGAGATAGCATGAGGGATCTTAGGGTCAAAATTGGGGTCTTACAGCTGCCCCTATTTAAGGAAATTCTAACTGGGGATGTGAAGGCTAAAATATTCATATCAACTCAGTAAAATGGGCTTAAATAACAACATATAGAAACAAATTTTGGTCCCTAAGAGACCTCATGATGCATATGATATGAATGTAAGCAAATTCTCTGTGGAGAAATGTTGCCACAAAGGAAAAGAAATCATTGAGACCGAAGGTCCGCAGGAGCATAGCGCATTTCGTAAGGAAAACTCACTAGGGAGACAGAGACTCTGAAGGGATAAAAGAGGTTATGTGTAGGCCATGCTACGACTTAAAAACTGATGGGAGACTAAAGGAATTCCTTAAAAAATGCAAAGGCTCAGCCGGGGAAATAAAACATCTATAGGGGAAATGAGTAGATCAGGATAAAATTGACGTACTTGGATCATGCAGGAAAAGTGATTTCACTAAGGAAATACACACTCAACTCAACTGGGGAAGAAATGAACTTCAACACAGGAGGAGCGGAAATTTATTACCCACTACTGGTTACTGGGTAAGGAGATAATAAAGATCTGACAGAGAGGACACCCGTCATCGGTTAAGATGAACATATCAAGGATGACTCACTGAAAGCCGCCAGAAAAGTGTATTCATTACCGGTTACTGGGTAAGAATAGCCTTGCTGGGGAAAACTGCAGAAATAGGATTTACAACTACCAGTTACTAGGCAGAAGACCGAAGAGAGAGAATATATGTCACCGATTAAAGTGAATATATCAAGGATAAACTCAAAGGAAAGAAAATTCGTCATCAGTAAAGAGGAACATATCAAGGATAGACTTGCTTGGGGACGTTAAGGAGGATACCCGTCATCGGTTAAGATGAACATATCCAGGATAAACCACCTGAATAAAAAGTAGGAATTACATCTATCGAATGCTGGATAGAATACCGCCAAAGAGAATATTTGTCACCGGTTAGGATGAACATATCAATGATAGACTCCGGAGGGAAGAACATAAGCAGGATTTATAACTACCGATTACTGGGCAGAAGACCGCAAAGAGAAGAAAACCCGTCATCGGTTAAGATGAACATATCAAGGATTAACTCTCTGGGAAGCAAAATAGGGATTACAACTACCTTTTTACTGGGTAGAATACCAAAGATGAGAATATACGTCATCGGTTAGGATGAACATATCAAGGATAAACTCAAAGCAGGGGAAGAAAATATCTGTCATCGGTTAGGATGATCATATTAAGGATATACTTCCTGGGAAAACATGAAAATGAATCCGTTGGGGAGAAAAGGGTTGCTTTTGCCAGGTATTGGGCAAGAAGTAACGAATTGCAAACTAAGAAGAATATTACCAGTTACTGGATAATAAACTCTTAGAGGACCCAAAGCATCTATCTAGGTAAGATCTATAAAGAAACGGTCAATCAAGACTCAACCCAATGAAGATATAACTCAAGGGGAGTGATTCCATCCAGATAATCAACTGGGGAGGAAACTGAAATAATAGTCGTCCACGAGGAAGTAACTCAGTGGGGAAAGGAGAAAGGTTAAAGTCTTTCTGCTTAAGGGGCTGACACTCTACAATTGGAGGAGGACAGACACTAAAGTTGTATGGGGATAAAGTACCGCCATAAAAAGGATTCAAAATTATAAGAATGAATCAGCAAGAGGGATGATGTAAATGATGAAATTATATGAATGTATATGTATATGTATATGCATACATGATGATTATGCTGACAAAATGATCGCAAAGGATACAATGGTGTCGCAGATTTGGATCATCGATGCAATTCTCGGTCAACCCACAAAAGAGGGAGACAACTACTGGAGAAAAGAGGGATCAACATCCCAAAGGCTTAACCCTATCTGGGAAAGGAGGAGATCTGCTGAGAAACTGTTATCGAGTCTGCGTGGAATTTTAGGTCCACACCATATCAAATGGGATACAATCATGCAGGGGATAAACACAAATAGTGGCTTAGAAGCCAGGAGGAAACTCTGACTGGGAGCAAATTTAATGACGATGGGTGGGGAAACCGAAGTTCTATTGCAACCATGTGAACTGCTGAGGAAGCTATCTTTACTCTACTGGAAACCAAATATGAACTCAGTTGGGGAATAAACATTCCGCAGGGGACTAATCAACCAACTCAGCTGGATACTTCACCGGGGAAAGGTGAACAACACCGAGCGCTAAAAAATGATGTCGGGATGAAATAGAAATGTGCCTACTGCTCGGGGAGAACTAATAATGCTCCATACTTAGGGCTTACTGCTTTATAACCACCGTTGATATTCTTTTTAAATGAAATCGATTGCTTAAAATTCATGCTTTTATATGTTTAAAATGATTTTGATTTAAAAAACTTTAATTTCAAAAATGATCATAATAAAATTTAAATCTATTTGGCTGAAGTAAATAAGAGTAGAAACAATTGGATAAAAGCTCATCTTTATTTAATAGAATGGTAACCTGTAAATGACAAGACTCCATAGATCTTTACAAAATTGAAAATGGTAATTTACATGGAAAAGGGTACATTGAATACAATGATCACTAATCCTTCTACCAACTCTTGATATCCACTATGCTCTTGGTTGCTGTTGAGGATAACGAATCACCGTCGACCATTGTGCTTAAGAATGTTTTCAACACTGAAGATCAGCAAGATGTAGTTACTTGCCAAAATCCCTAATTTTTCCATAAATTTCCACAAGATGGGGTACTCAATTTATTGGGATAATTATTTTCTATTTTATGTCTCTAACTTTTGCCTGGATCTCCCTTTCGGATTTTCAATCCACCGAGACGCTCATTTTTGCCTAAGTCGCCCTTTCGGGTTTTCAACTTAGCGAGTTATTCTTTTCTTTTTATGCGGAGTATTTCTTGACTGCATTTGTGTTCACAAGACGAGTGAACTCTTCACCGTCCATAGTTGTAAGAATCAAAGCACCGCCTGAAAAGGCTCTCTTAACAACATATGGGCCTTCATAATTAGGAGTCCATTTGCCCCTAGAATCTGGTTTGAAAGATAGGATCTTCTTGAGCACAAGGTCACCCTCTCTGAAAACCGAGGTCTGACCTTCTTATCGAAAGCTTTCTTCATCCTCTGCTGACATAATTGACCATGACAAATGGCAGTTAATCTCTTCTCTTCAATCAAATTCAGCTGGTCATATCTGGTTTGACACCATTCAACCTCAGCCAACTTGGCTTCCATGAGCACACGCAATGAAGGGATCTCAACCTCTACGAGGAGCACTGCTTCCATACCATATACAAGAGAGAAAGGGGTTGCCCCTGTTGAAGTGGGGATGGATGTACGATACCCGTGCAAAGAAAACAGGAGCATCTCATGCCAATCCTTATATGTTACAACCATCTTCTGGATAATCTTCTTGATGTTCTTATTTGCAGCTTCAACAGCCCCATTCATCTTAGGTCTGTAAGGAGAAGAATTATGATGTGCAATCTTGAAGTCTTTGAAAAGAGCTTCCATCATATTATTATTCAAGTTTGATCCATTATCAGTAATGACCTTACTTAGCACACCATAGTGACATATGATCTGATTCTTAATAAACTGCACAACAACTTGCTTGGTTACATTCGCATACAATGTCGCTTCAACCCATTTCGTGAAGTAATCAATTGCCACCTAAATGAAAATATGTTCGTTTGAAGCTTTGGGCTCAATCATTCCAATCATATCAATTCCCCACATGGAGAAGGGCCATGGGGAGGAAACGACGTTCAACAGTGTCGGAGGAACATGACTTTTATCCGCATAAATTTGACACTTGTGGCATTTCTTCACAAACTTGCAACAGTCAGATTCCATTGTCAGCCAATAGTAACCTTCTCGCAACATATTCTTTTCCATTGCATGTCCATTGGAATGAGTACCAAAGGAACCCTCATGGATTTCAATCATCAATAAGTCTGCTTCGTGTCTATCCACGCATCTGAGCAAAACCATATCGAAGTTTCTCTTGTACAACACATCACCATTTAGGTAGAAATTTTAGGCTAATCTTCTCAAAGTCTTCTTATCTTTCAAAGATGCCCCAGACGGGTAAATCTGACTTTGGAGGAAACACTTGATATCATGATACCACAGCTTCTCTTCTTTGATCTCTTCAACAGCAAACACATGAGCTGGCCTATCAAGACGCATTACAGTCAAGTTGGGAACTTCATTCCAATATTTCACTATAATCATTGATGCCAATGTTGCAAGAGCAACTGCCATCCAATTTTCATCTCGAGGGATATGATGAAACTCAACCTTTGTAAAGAAAGTTGAAATCCTCCTCGCATAATCTCTATATGGTATCAAACCGGGTTGATTCATCTCCCATTCACCTTTGATTTGATTCACGACCAAAGCTGGGTCCCCAAAGACATCTAAATGCTTGATTCTGAGATCAATGGCCTCTTCAAGCCCCATAATGCAAGCTTCATATGTTGCCATATTGTTTGTACACTTGAAAGTCAATCTAGAGGTAAATGGAAACTGTGTGCCTTAGGGAGTAATGATTATCGCCCCAATGCCATTACCATACTGATTAACAGCTCCATCAAACACCATGCCCCAACAGGAACCAGGTTCTGGCCCTTCTTCAAGCAATGGTTCATCATAGTCTTTCATTTTCAAGTATAAGATCTATTCATCAGGAAAATCAAACTGCACTGACTGGTAATCTTCAATCGGTTGGTGAGCCAAATGGTCAACCAAGACACTACCTTTGATCGCTTTCTGAGATCCGTATTCAATATCATACTCTGATAATAACACATGCCAACGGGAAATCCTCCCAGTTAAAGCAGGCTTCTCAAATAAATACTTGATTGGATCCATTTTGGATATCAACCAAGTGGTATGATTCAACATATACTGATGCAAACGCTTAGCAGCCCAAGCCAATGCACAACAAGTCTTTTCTAGCATAGAATGCCGAGTCTCACAGTCGGTGAACTTTTTACTGAGGTAGTAAATTGCAAATTCTTTCTTTCCAGTCTCATCTTGCTAACCAAGAACACAACCCATACTATCTTCAAGCACATTCAAATACATGATCAACGGTCTTCCTCAAACAGGTGGAGACAAAATTAGAGGTTCAAGCAAATATTCTTTGATACTGTCGAAAGCTTTCTGGAAATCATCGGTCCAATCACAAGACTGATCTTTCCAAAGAAGCTTGAATAGGCGCACATGTGGCAGTCATGTGTGAAATGAATCTGGAGATATAATTCAAGCGAACGAGAAAACCTCTAACTTGCTTCTCAGTTTTGGGCGCAGGCATCTCTTGTATTGCTTTGACCTTGGCAAGATCAACTTCAATACCCTTCTCGCTGACAATAAAGCCCAACAACTTACCAGAACGAACACCAAATGTACACTTATTGGGATTCAAGCAGAGTTTATACTTCCTCAAATGCTGGAATAGCTTCAACAAATGCTCAACATGTTCCTCTTCATCAATTGATTTAGCAATCATATCATCGACATAGACTTCGATCTCTTTATGCATCATATCGTGAAAAAGAGTAGTCATTACTCTCTGGTAAGTTGCACCAGCATTCTTTAAACTGAAAGGCATCACTCTATAACAAAATGTTCCCCAAGGTGTAATGAATGTGGTCCTCTCCATATCTTCGGGTGCCATCTTGATCTGATTATATCTGAAAAATCCGTCCATAAACGAAAATACTTTGAATTTTGTTATATTGTCTACCAACATATCAATGTGTGGCAGAGGGAAATCATCTTTCGGACTGGCTTTATTCAAATCTCTATAATCAACACCATGCGGACTTTTCCATCTTTCTTCGGAACAGGCACAATATTGGCCACCCACTGCGGATACTCAGCGGTCATAAGGAAACCGACATCAATCTACTTTTGTACTTCTTCTTTGATCTTTATTGCCATATCAGGATGCGTTCTTCTCAACTTCTTCTTGACTGGCGGGCACTCTGGCTTCAACGGCAATCTATGCTCCACTATCTCAGAATCCAAACCAGGCATGTCTTGATAGGACCAAGCAAACACATCTGAATACTCTCGAAGAAGATCAACCAACCCCTTCTTAACATCAGGACACAATCGAGACCCAATCTTGACCTCCTTCACATCGTCTTCGGAACCCGAGTTGACTAGCTCAATCTGCTCTTCGAATGGCTGAATGGGTTTTCCTTCATGTTCAAGAAGACAAGACAATTCATCACTCACTTATTCATCACTTTCCTCCTCAGTCTCAAGCACAGGGAATTGAAAATTTGGAGAAGGAGAAGGATCATTGTATTCAATGGGGTTAGAAACCAACCTGCTTAATGATTTGATATTTTGATTTTAGAGAAGTGAACTTGTGACCAAATATTATGCAGATGGACAATTATATTGTTTATTTATGTTCTTTATGATTACCATTTTCAGAATAAAGCAAAAAGTAAAAATAAAACATCATAGATGTGGATGAATAGAATTATACTTTATTAATGATCAAATTGAAAATGCTCAACAATGCTCACTTCTCCCTTAGGCATAGGAGAAGGATTTTTTGAAAACAAATAAAAGGAATTACTTAGATCGATGCATAATAATAGGAATATCAACAGTAGTCCAATTGTAGCAAGCCTTTCCATGCGTCACAAAATTGGTGCAGTCTTCCTCTTCATCATCCTCCAGCACAGCAGCTAAGTGTTGTTCATTGCCATGAATGAACCCTCCGCTACGGAAGTTGAGTTGCATATCTTCTGATCTAACAACTGACAAATCTTACTGAAAACCCATACCGATTTTGTTCTTATTATCGGAGACCTCTACCATTCGCCCCCACCGATCAACATTCCCTTCTTCAACAATCTTCCTTGCATCTTTCAATGAGGACATGGGTTCCCTAACTCTCTTTTCAACAGCAATAGATAAGGCTTGGAACGGAGTTCCAACCTCATCCTCAGCTTCAACATACGAGAAAGATGACAGGTGGCTAACCAACAATGCCTTCTCCCCGCCAACAATGACTAACTTCCCATTCTTGACAAACTTGAGCTTCTGATGCAATATGGAGGTAACAGTTCCTGCCTCGTGGATCCATGGCCTTCCCAATAGACAACTATAGGCCGGGTGGATCTCCATTACTTGAAAAGTAATCTGGAAGTCACTCAGACCTATTTTCACCGGAAGATCCACTTCACCAATCACCGTCTTGCGCGAACCGTCAAAAGCTTTGACGATTACACCACTATATCTCATAGGCGCTCCTTGGTATGACAGTTTTGACAATGTTGACTTTGGCAGCACATTCAAAGAAGATCTGATATCAACTAGTACATTGGATAAGGCATCGTCTTTGCAGTTCATGGAGATATGCAGAGCCAAGTTACGATTCCTACCCTCCTCAGGGAGTTCTTCATCACAGAAACTAAGATTATTACAGGAAATGTTGTTAGCTACAATATGATCAAACTGATCCACCGTAACATCATGTTCCACAAACTCTTGCTCTAGAACTTTTTGTAGTGCTTCTCTGTGCGCTTCTGAGTTCATCAACAAAAACAGTACTGAAATCTTTGAGGGGGTTTGGAGCAGTTGCTCCACCATATTGAACTCACTTTTCTTTATCAGTCTAAGTACCTCATCATCATCGTTAGTCTTCAAATTGATGGATTCACCAGACTGATGCTTTGGAGCGTTAACTAGATCTACTGCAGGCACTTCCACTTTCTTACTAACAGATACATCCTCCATATTCTTTGGGAACACTTGCCCAAACACTCAACCACTACGGTTTACCTTAGTAACATCAGCAATGCTTACAACAGAACTGGTCATAGGTAATGGAACCTCTTGACCATCTTTCACCATAGTTTCATTATACTGATAAAGAACAGCTCTATCGTATGCATACGGGACTGGACCCGCCAACCGTATAACCAACGGCGGTACCGATCTCTTGCTGATACTGTTACTACTGCTGCTATCAAATGAAATCACCATTTTCTCTGGTGTCTTGAATACTGGCACTATTACATTGACATCATCGTCTATGTGACGGGATTGAACAATCTAGATCAAACATTCATCCATCAACCGCTGGATGTCCCTCTTCACAATCATACAACCTCTAGGATTGACACTACAGATAGCACAACCGTCATGGTCATGCTCACAATCGCTTACTAAGTAAATATCCTTGTGCATCGTCACCAATGACCTTCTAATAAAGCGTACATCGAATACCTTGAACACCCGTGGACAACCGTCCACCATATTAACAGATGAATTTCCATGGGCAGGCAATGGGTTTGCTTTAACATTTGGTGCACGGTCCTCAAAGGACACCATTCCACTTTTTATCAGTTTCTGAACTTCATACTTGAGGGGGTAACAATTCTCAATGTCGTGTCCGGGGGCTCCTTGATGAAAAGCACAATGAAGTTCTGGTTTGTACCACCATGGAAGTGGTTCGGGAATTTGCGGAGGATTTCTTGGTTGTAGCGGGTTCTTGAGAACCAAAGACGGATATAGCTCTGCATATGTCATAGGAATAAGGTCTAAAGAGACTTTCTTCCTATCAAAACTTTGTTTTATGATGATTGTTGGTATTGTTGTTGTTGTAAGTGTTTGTTGTGGTTGTTGTTGTTGTTGAATTGGTGTTGATTGATTTGATGAAAACACGGGAATAACTTAAGATACTTGATGATAATGTTGACGGGGTGGTTGACTTCTTCTAATTTGAGGCCTCTTTTTCCTTCCACTGGAAACTGCATTAGTCTCTGCTTCCTTTTTCTTACCAAAATTGTTGTCGTACCTCCTACTGGACGACACCTCCTCTCTAGACAACCGTCCTTCTCAGACACCTTCTTCTAGCCTCATCCCCGTGTTTACCATTTCGGTAAAATCACTGGGGGCATTGGCAATCATCCGCTCATAGTAAAATGAGCTCAGGGTTTTCAAGAAAATCTTGGTCATCTCCTTTTCCTCTAAAGAAGGGGTAATCTGAGCGACAAGCTCTCTCCACCTCTGCCCATACTCCTTAAATGTCTCCTTGTCCTTCTGGGACAACGATCTCAATTGATCCCTATCGGGAGCCATGTCAACTTTATATTTATACTGCTTCACAAATGCTTCGCCCAAGTCGTTGAATGTGCGTACGCTCGAACCATCCAATCCCATGTACCATATCAATGCAACACCTGTCAGACTGTCTTGAAAGTAATGGATCAACAACTGATCATTATCTGTTTGCGTAGACATCTTGCGGGCATACATCACCAAATGACTGAGTGGACATGTGTTCCCTTTGTATTATTCAAAGTTAGGCACTTTGAACTTCACTAGAATCTTCACATTGGGAACCAAACACACTTCAGCAGCACTCTTCCCAAATAGGTCCTTACCTCTCAAAATTTTCAACTCCTTGCGTAGCTCAAGAAATTATTGTTTCATCTCATCCATCTTCTCATACACATCAGGGCCCTCAGACGGCTCGGAATGATAGATGGTGTCTTCTACTCGAGGCAAGGTATGCACAAAAAGCGGTGGAACTGACATGACCGGGCTAGATGCCGGCATAAAAGCAAAGGTAGGCGCAAAGCCTTTGGGCACAAAGTTTGGCGGCATTCCCCATGGGAATTCGGCAGGCATGTTGGGTGCAAAATGAAAAGCAGTTGCATGAACAATAAAGGTAGCCACCTCTGAAATTACAGTCCTTTGAGGAGGAGAGTTGCGGGTGTTGGAGAAAACTGGCTCTGCGCAGCTAAAACTGACTCCATCATGACAGTCAAGAGGGCGATCTCCTCTTTCAAGTCTCTATTATCTTGCTTAAGATGTTCCATGATTCTGGAGTGATTGGCGCGAGTATTGTATCGATGAGTCAGCTTGGCTGAAGCACAGAAGAAACACCAATGAGACATCTGGTGAAAGAGAAACCTGCTTATGCAAATGATGCATGAATTGCAATGCTTGATGGTTTTTATTTTCAAGGAACTTACTATATTATTTGCAAATTTATATATATATATATATATATATATATATATATATATATATATATATATATATATATATATATATATATATATATATATATATATATATATATATATATATATATATATATATATATATATAAAATTGCGACAACTTGATATGACCATAAAATCTCTTTTATTTATATAATTGGAAGGATTACACTGAGTACAATTTCAGAAACCAAATGAAAAATACCAGAGAAAAGGAGACTAGTCATCCTAAGGATCCCTAACAACAACATCAGAAGATCTGGCTGTAGGCGCGTACTTCCTTCGAATGCGTCGGATCTCGATCTCAAAAGAATCCTTCATCTGAGTCTTCTCGAGGACAAGCTGGTCAACAATCTTCTTCCAAGCAACGAAAAGCTGAGGCATGCTAGAGGAAGATGAAACCTCCGGCTCTCTCTGTCTCTTGGTCACTCGGTCTTCAAGTAGCTCAATAAGTGCATCTTTGTCCTTAGACTCAAGTTACAACTCCTCATGCTTTTTTCTCAAAGCATGGAAACGCTCTTCCCACATATTCTTCTCTTGTTTCATCTTGGCGAGTGCGTCTTCCAACTCCTCTACATCTTGGTTAGGGAGAGTTAATGGCTCAACCACAACCGCAGACATAGGTCTTTCACAAGGATAAGGCATCTTCAATTCCAAAGCTTTCTTCTTCACCCAAAGAGTGTAAGCTTCCAAAGCTACACAATTGTGCGGACCAAGCTCAGATCTTCCCTTCCTATGCACATTATGTCAAGCATGCACAATCTTCTGCTTCAAATGTTGAGGATCTTTACCCTCTTGATATAAAAGACCTTCTAACGAAGTGTTATTAGGTTTGTCTCTCAAGGGGAACCCGAGTTGAAGATGAGCCAAAGCGGGGTTGTAGTTGATTCCTCCTTGTGTACCAATGAGAGGCACATTAGAGAATTCACCACAACAGTCAATAATCTCCAAACTGATTATTGAAGGATCATACCAAACTATATCATCATTAGTGAGAGACATAAGTCTCTGAGACCATTGTAGACATTGTTTGTTCTCCACAAAAGCATGTATTTGAGGCAAGTACGAAATAAACCACTTGTACAGAAGAGGAATGCAACAGACAATAGTTCCACCACCCTTAGAATTCCTTAGATGCAAAGAGAAGTACATATCACCTAACAGAGTAGGCACAGGATTCCCAATCAAAAAAATTCTAATGGCGTTAACATCAACAAAACCGTCAATGTTAGGGAACAAGGCTAGACCATAAATGAGCAACATAAAGATATCTTCAAAAGCATCCACACTACCGGCTTGAGCAAAGACAGTAGCTTCCTTGATGAGGAAATCAGATGGCAACCCAAACAATCCTCCTTTCTTCACCCAATGAGCCTCTATCTCATACTTCTTCGAGTGAAGAGCTTCAGCAATAAGATGAGATCTGGGAATCTCTTCCAATCCACTAAAAGGCACCTTGTTAGAAATAGGTATTCCCAAGATATGTGCATACTCCTCTAACGTAGGCACAAGCTGATAATCCGGAAAAGTGAAGCAATGGTAGAGAGGGTCATAGAACTGCACTAATACACTCAAAAGTCCTTCAACCACATCAGTAGACAAGATAGACAGAAGCTTCCCATGATGTTGTTTGAAGTCCAAGGGATCTAATACAAAAGATGTTAGCTTCCTTAACTCTTTCAAGTCGGGACATCCTAAAACTGTACTTCTTAGTGCTCCTTCATCCACAATCCATGGTCTAAAAATATTTGCAAATAACACCTCAGTTCCTTGAAATTTTCGTGTGATGAATGTTATGATGCACATGAATGCAACAATCACAAATACGGGATCACACACAAGGCAAACAAACAAAGGTCAAGCGACGAATCAAGTCATTGTCAAGATCAATCATCCATTTTGGTGGATTATGGTTTTCACCTCATCAACACCCAAGCTCCATTGATATTGACAAGACTTGATTTGATCAACCAAGAATCAAGGGTTTGTTGTAAGTCACGAGCAATGAGTCTGGGTAAGAACCATCCCAAAGGAGTGAACTAAGGATAAAAACATGTAGATCATGTTCTAAAAAGTTCCCAGAGTCTTAATTCCATCTATCGGATATTACAGGTTAGGATGACTGACTCATCAACCCATAATATTCTCAAGAGAAACTTGTCTGAGTGTAGTATCGTGTAACAACTGTTATCAAGTCTACACTTGAACAGTCTTCGCACTACGTCCTAAATAGGCCAAGAGGGGTTAAATGTTTTACGGTCCTCAACTTCTCGGACCCCAAATCAGAGATAGTAATACCTAACCAAATACTTGTGTGACATTTCCAAATCCAAAAGGGTCTCCACTGAGTAGATGGACCTCAAGCCAACTTGTTAAGGACTACTCCACACAAGTTGAACATGACTATACCATCCTCATATCTTAATTGCACTCAAGTTTGGGTTAGAACTTATCTCACAACTCAGAGATCACCAAGCACAACAAGCAGATTATATCACACAAGCAAATATACACACATCAAATATACAATTATATACACACAAAAATAGGCTAAACCCATTGGAGACTACTCCTCAGCAGAGTCGCCACTTAATTTCTATAGCGGTAAATTCGTGATTATCAAGCTATGGATAAGCTAAACATCAAATAACAAGAGTCACCGCCGCGCTTTTATTGTTTCCAAGGGAAAAGGGAAAAGTACGAAAAAAACCCACAAATAAGAAGTTTTCAAATCAAAACTAATAAAATGCCACATATTATAGGTAAGGGGGTTGGTTACATAGAGAGAAGGTGTTAGCACCCAAAGTGTCTTAGGTACTCCTAGGGATCCCTTTTTTGTGTGCATAAGTGTTTTTGTACAAATGATGTTTGCAAAAAAAAAAGAATGGGGGGATGAGAAAATAATTTATTGATTATATTTTTTTGTTTGACAAGACCTTCGGACTTGTTCCTACGTACCAACATAAAAATGAGGGATCAAAACCTCGTAGTTCGTGGTATCAATTTCAAAGTGGATGTATTGCTTTTAATAAAAATTTAAGTTTTAAAGGCACAAAGGCCTAAAATGGTTTGAATAAGTTAGTTCTTTTTGGCTTTTGAAAATTTTAAGTCAGGTATATTTAAGTATACTTACAAGTTTGATTTAAGAAAATGTGTTTGAAAATGCAACGGCATAAGGCCAAAGTTTCTAGTTTGCAAGATGGTCAAATTTTGAAAATCTACAAACATAAGCAAAGAATATTTTTGAAAGGAGGGAGAGATTTTGAAATTAAAGAAATGGGAAGGAGATGAAGAGACTAATCTTAAGCAAAAAGTTAAAAGTTGAGAGTTGAAAAGATCTGACCAATGGGTTGCAATCCAATAGACAAGAATGTCATATAGAAACCCAAATTCCCTTAGACATTTGGAATCAAGGAACAAACAATGCACAAAATCTCAACTTGAAGAGCAAGGCATCAAATAAAGATAGCCACATCGAAGCTTAGCAACTCCATGATCTTCTTCAAATTTGCCCATTTAGCAGATGAATTTCACAATGCATAAGTCACAGGTTCAAAATAACAGCTTCACAATGATCATGTTGTAGATGAACTCAAATGGATCTTCAATGATGTATCAGATGAAGTTTCAAGCTACAAGCACTTGGTTACATGAAAGTTGGCATTGGCCAAGTCCTTTGCATAGGGAGTGTTGCCTAAATTCTAAGTCCAATTGTCTCAGATCAAACCAACAGTCCACACAAGATATTTTTTAGGGTTTTTGTTCTTATTATGTACATTAATGGTCAAGGACCACACAAACAAACAACATATACACAAACAAAAAATATCACAAAATATGATCCAAGTGGACAAAATGAAAATGACATTAACATAAACAATTAGAATGGTATGAATAATGGAAAATGAATAAGGTTTAAAAATAAAGTGCATCAAAAGTAAATGACTTGGAATTAAATGTTAGTTGTTAATGAGTTAGAAGTTAGTATTGCTTTTGCTCTTATTTTAAGTCATTCTTTGGAGAACACTCAACCCACTTATCACAAGCATGGATCCTTGAACCAAGACATCTTCCAAAGGAAGGAAAAAAGGTCAAGTTTCCACACAATACCATGAAAGAGGGGAGACTTACCATCTCACTAACTAGAATGTTATGCCTTTTGTGTCAAAATTTAGCGCTATGTTAAGCAATCGTAATTGTACTTATGTAGAAGTCACAACTATTTGAGGCCGGAAAATAGAATTTTGGTGTTAATGCATGTTAGAGACATAGTATAATGAAATATGCTCATGAAACATACAACACACACAAAAAATATGCAGAGTGGGGGATTTAATCTCATCCATACTTATGTTGATTTTGCAATCAACCAGCCTTAGGATATTGAAATATCATAGGTCCATGACATGAATGCATAAAGAAGGGAATAAGATGAAGAGGGAGGGGAAATGGATCACACTCAAATTGGACAAAGGAGAACTTTACCAAATTAAGATCATTCATTCATTTTGGGAGATGGAATGTACATTCCATCAATCCCCTAAATCCAATGATCTTAACTTAACAAAGTCAAATCAACTTTGACCAAAGCCCAACAACACAAGTCAAATTTCCAAAGTCAATCAAAATGCCTCTACACAATTTATTTGGCATTTATTCAATTAAAAATACTAAAAATAATACATTAAATTAAATATAGGTTGTCAATTTCCTAAAACCTTATCAAAACACCAAAGAAATGGCCATGAGATTTATCATAGGTCAAACAAAGTCAAAGGACATTGGAGAAAAAATTTCAGAATTTTTAGCAACTTAAAAGTATTTTTATATAATTAAAAATATTCATAAAATCAATTAAATTGTGAAAAATATTAATAATGATCCAAAAAATAATTTTAATTCAGAAAATGAAAGAGGATTTTATTTTTAAAAAATTGGTGAAACTCTCATATTTTTTGGATCAATATTAAAATTAATATGAATTAATGAAAATCAAAGGAATAAAAATTAAAATAAAAAAATCAAGAAAAATGTGGACCACGTGATCTGCCTCATTAATTGAGGTGGCAGATCAAGTGGTTAAGTGTGCGCGTTCCAAGATGCGCCTGAGTCAAACATCCACACGCTTGATAATCAACGTGTATGCTCGTGATTAAAACATTTTGAATCCATATAATGGTTCTGGACCGTGCTACATCATTGCCGGAGTAAAGCGTCGGTTGTCTTCTCAGGCGACCTTGGTTGGACTGGACCATTCATCACCACATCATAAATGAAAAAGGAGGACATGATCTGAAAGATAAAATGGCGTAGATCACGAATATCACCTGAATTTGAACTAACTCCAAATATATAGAGAGATATGTGAAGTTGAATTTTGAGGTGTGTCAACTGAGTTGCTTCGATTTAACCTCAAAGCAACTCAATCTTCTTGCCTACATTGGTAGGACTTCAGACAACCAAGGATCCAAGAGAATTTATGAGTATTAAGAGAGAATCGAGGAGAAGAAAAATCTGGAAAATTACCTTCAATGATGTGCAGAAATGGATCTCTCTTACTTCAATTCGTGCTTGATCTTGCTTATGGAGCTTGTGGAAGTGGCTTAAGAATAATGCAAAGCTTTGGATCCTGGAGTTTTTGAATCTCCAAACAGTGAGATTCAAACTCAATTTTCAAAATGAAAATTCTCAGGTTTTCCTTTCAAATGTGAGGGTTTGAAGTGTGGAGCAAAAGCTGGCGAGCAATGGTCCTTTGAAATGAGCACAAAAGGTCTTTATTTATAGCAAAATGAAGTGTTATTTGCACACTTGAAAATTTGTCCAAATTTGCCAATGCAATGCTCATGCTTGTATGGGCGTGTACAGACCCATAAAGAAATATAATTAAGTCCATAATCAACTGAATTTAGGTCTGCATGAAGCTTGAGTGGCAAGGCAAAGTTATTTGATCATTTAAAGCTTGAATCTTGCCAACTGATACAGGCCTGCTTACACCATACGCAAACCCATCAAACTTGGTCCAAAATGAATGAATTATGACTCTTTGGAAAGCTTAGATCAAGAGGAACAACTCTTATGTTGAACACTTTTCCATTTGGAACTTGTATCATGGTGAATTTTGAGGTGGAAGTATGAAAATTTCAACATGTTGAAATTTTTTCTAAGTGTCAAGTCACATATTCAATTATTCCACCTTGCTTAACTTTTTATGTGAGCTCCAAATGAGAAACGTGTCTTCATAAAAGTTGTATATATTTCAAAGACCTTCAAAATGGTCACTAATTTGACATCATTTGGATTTAGGATGAGTGAGTTATTCATTTTTGAAGTTGAGGAAAATCACTTGTTCAATGGTATTGGTCCAAAATGACCTATAATGTATCCTCATATCACATGATCATAAAAGTTGATTTAGCTCTCACTCCAAACATAAACGTTTAATTACACATATTGAATTTTATTGTGAAACTTTTAAATATTTCATCTCATAAAAAATGAGCAAGATATGGCCTTGGGAAGTTGACTTTCAAAGTAGGGTTTAGACAAAATGACCTATAATGTTTCAACATAGAAAATGACTTTCCAAGAAAAATTAGCTCTATACCTCAACATGAAAGTTGTTTGTAATTTCATGTAGAGTAACTTTTCTCTTGGTATCAGTTTCATATGATGAAAATTGTAGGAGATATGGGCTTGGGAGACCCAGTTTTGATCAGATGAATTCATCTGGCCAACTACCGTCAACCAACTTGCTAGCTTTCAATTCTATTGACTTTTTAGGCTCATGGGAGATTAAATATGAATAAGATGATGAAATTTTAAGTGTACATTGAAATATTTGATCCATTGGTGAATAAGCTTGTTGAAGAAGTTACTCAAGATACCCAGATGAACTAGGGTTTCCAAGGCAAACCAACTCCAAACTCTTGAGGAATACTTGATCAAAATAACATGTAAAGATCATTGGGACTCATATATTATGCTTAGAGTTCTTATGTATCACTCCTTGGTTGTGCTCTTAGCAATGAGGGTTTCAAACCCGAGATGTGAACATGATGGATCAATGGTGATCATGCCTTACATGCAAAAGAGTCAGGCAAATGCAAAGACATATTTTTGGTATTTTGGTTAGTAAAATTATAATATGCAAGTATGATACAATCACATGGTGCTTTGTGATCTCTCCCAAAACAAACCCAATGAAAGAGGGGTAAAGAGGATGCCAAGGTATGATCCCAATGCTAATGCATATGATGAGATAACATGAGGGATCTTAGGGTCAAAATTGGGGTCTTACAGTGGCATAACCAAGAAAATCAGCGGCACGACCAATAAAGCGATTGGCGCGATGAGCATGTCAAGATGCATGAGGAGCATCGTAATTGGCACGAGGATCTCATGAATTGGAATTATGTCTTCTACAATAAGATGACGGGGTTCATGGATGATTGTCGGGAACAACCGATTATCATGAAATGTTTTCAGAGTAATAATGTGCAACAACGGCTCAAGCAACATGGCTTTATCAGTGGATTTAGTCAACCTCCGCCTCCGCCTCCAAAAGGTGGAAGTCGTCAATTCGAGCCCGGACAAGATGAACATATGCCATTCAATGAAAATCAAAATCTTCCATGACATACCATATCATGCATAGCATACCATATTTTAGTTTCATCTCATTATGTTGTTTGACTTATGTTATTTTGACTGTATGATGTAGCTTAATTCTCGCATCAATTACTAAGTTTGAACATACGCTCGTTAATTTCTTGATACAATTACAAACAGTGATAATTAGTGGACTCGAAATGGAACCTAGTTTCTTTCTCCATATCATATTTTCTATAAATTATATTCACAAAAATTACTTTCCCAAAATAATCAGAGAAACCCCCCCCCCCCCCCATATTTACTTTTAAAAGCACGCTAATAACCTTGTTAAAATAAGAATCCATGTGGAGACGATCTTATATTTTTATTACTTCAACACAATTAGTACACTTTTTAATTTGGTCATCAGTCCCTAAGAATGAAGATTCTTGCTTATGGCATAGACGTTTAGGACATGTACATTTTGACTTAATAAATAAGATATCATCCATAAATCTAGTAGTTGGTGTACCAAAAATAAGGTTTTCTAAATATAAGGTTTGTAATGATTCCCAAATGGGGAAGCGAATGAGAGTGTCTTTCAAATTGAAAAACATTGTTCCAACTTCAAAAACTCTATAGCCTCTTAATGTAGACTTGTTTGGCCCTTTAAGGATAAGAATTTAAGGTGGTAACTATTATGGGTTTGTAATTGTTGAGCGCAAAAATTATGTTTTAGAAGATTTGGCTCAGACAATGATAAGTGAAATAAGTTTGCCAAAGTACCTTTGGGAAGATGCAGTTAATATTACATGTCATGTCTTAAAAAGGGTGTCCATTAGAGCCATCCTAGAGAAGACACACTATGAGCTATTTAAAGGCTAGAAACCTAATATTTCTTACTTTCATGTTTTCGGATGCAAATGCATTAATTTAAATAACGGAAAGGACAATCTTGGTAAATTTGATGCAAAGTCTGATGAAGGTATATTTCTAGGTTACTCGTCTTCGAGTAAAACATATAGATTTTACAATCATAAAATATAATCTATAGAAGAGTTTGTTCATGTAGCTTTTGATGATACCATACCCCAAAAGCTATGGAAAGAGAGTTCTTCTGATGTTTTAGGTGCAATAACAAAATATTTTGTCAACCGCGATGTTCCTAAGGAGGATCCTCTCCTCCACTAACCGAAGAGGACATTATTTAAGATAAAGAGGGAAGCGAACACGAGGAAGATAAACAAAATACCCCACCTCAGCTACCTCCAGATTGGATTATTGTGAAAGATAATCCATTGGATCAGATGCTTGGCGATATCAGAAAATGTGTAAGTACAAGATCTCAAGTAAACAATATATGTAAGTATTCTACTTTTATCTCTCAAATTGAACCAAAAACTATATTTGATTCTTAACTTGATGAGGGATGGTTCCTTCCATGTTCTAAAGATAAAATAGTCATTGGCACTAGATGGGTGTTTAGGGACAAATTAGATGAAAATAGCATATTTATTAGAAATAAAGCTAGGATAGTGGGAAAATGGTATAGTCAGCCTGAATGAATTGACTATGAGATACTTATGCTCCCGTAACTCGTCTTGAAGTGATATAACTCCTTTAGGCATTTTCCTGCTTTCTGTATTTTAAGTTGTATCATATGGATGTTAAGTCAGCTTTTCTTAACGACTTTATAAACAAAGAGTTCTATGTCTCTCAACCTTTTGGTTTTTAGGACCATGAAAATCCTGATTATGTTTTTTAAACTTAAACGAGCCCTATATGGTCTCAAACAAGCTCCTAGAGCTTGGTATGAGCGTTGTAGTAGATTTTTTATAAATCAAGGATTTAATCATGGTAAACTAGATACTACTTTGTTTATTAGATGTAAAGTAAAGAATATTCTTTTAGTTAAAAGTTATGTTGATGGTATTATATTGGGTTCCACTGATGAATCTCTTTGCAAGGATTTTTCGAGTTAGACACAGGGGGAATACTAAATGTCTCTAATGGGAGAAATTACCTATTTCCTAGGATTGTGGATAAAGAAAATTGAAGTTGACACATTCATCAGTCAGACAAAGTATTGCTTAGAGCTCCTAAAGAAATTTGATATGCAGGATTAAAAAAGCATCTCAACTCCATGACTTCAAATGTGTTGATATATAAAGATGAACAAGGTGTAGAGATCAATATTAACAAATATAGAGGTATAATAGAATCTTTACTATATTTATCCGTGAGTAGATCAGATATTATGTTTAGTGTGTGTATGTGTGCTCGATTTCACATGTCGCCTTGGGAATTCCACTTTGAGATCGTAAAATTAATTTTAAGGTATCTTGATGGAACCTCGCATCACGGTTGTTGGTTGTAAGTCAAATAAGAAAATCACTAGTTGTACTTATCATATAATTGGAAAGTTTCTTGGCACAATAAGAAGCAGCATAATATTGCTCATTCTACCGATATGACTGAATATGTAGTCGTCAGTAATTGTTGTATACAATTATTATGGCTAAAACAACAATTATTGGATTACTATTTAAAACTCGATTATGTTTCAATCAAACGCGATAACGCTTAAGTTATAAGCCTTACTAAGAATCATTTGTTTAATTCACGTAATATACATATAAAAATTTGGCACCATTTCCTTAGTGATCATGTTGAAGATGGAGATGTTATTTTTTAATATGTGGATGGGAAAAATCAATTGGTTGAGATTTTCATAAAATCGTTATCCACATAACCTTTTCACAAGATACCTAGGGAATTGGGAATCTTGGATTCTTTGTGTTTTAAATAGACTTATACTCCTATTTCATTTCATTTTCTATTTATATTATGTTTTAAACCAACATTTCCTTGTAGAAAGTTACATTTAAACCAACCATATTAGTATGATTCTACAACTTTTATATCTAGCAATATCATTGTTGTATTTTGTTCTATGTGTCTATTTTTTTAATGCTCACATTCTTTATTTCATTCATTTCTAAGTTGATGTATGATTGTTTATTTATGCATTTAAAACCTTTTTAAGTGCGCCATGCTAATTATGTGCATTTGAGCATTCTTTTGTTTTGTTCATGCATTATTAAATATTACATTCATGTATGTTTTGATCATGTGGTTGTGCTGTTGTGTAATCTCATGTCTATTTCTGCATATTGTTGCATTTGATCGCGTGGTTTTGTATATTTTTCTTATCTATGCGAAGCTCATTTGTTTCTTTAGATTATCAATTATGTTGTTAGTTATTTTGAGCTTATGCTCATCATCGTCTATTTCTTTTTTATCTTGTCAAAGGGGGAGAATTTGTAATGTGGGACTTTATTTAATTTATACATTTTATGATTTTTGTGCTTTGTGAAATGTTTTAGAGGGAGTATTAGAAAATGGAGGATAACATTGATCACATTTTTCTCTTGTTTAAAGTTAACTCAATTCCAAGTGCGTGCTTTCCCAGCATCAAAAAATGGGAGATTGAAATTGCATGTTTCATGTCTCTGCCTCATGCGTTAAATGTTTTGATTGTTTGTTCTTTAAGCTTTTGGTTTTGTTTATTTAGCTATTGAATTTCCTTTTCAATTGTGCATTTCTGGGTTGATTTTTAAAATCGTTTTATAAGCATACAAAAATCAAAATGTTTGGTTATAGTTTAGGCAATACGTTTCAAGTCAATCAAGTTAGTTTTTGGATCAAGAACAATATTTGAGAATGGTTCAAGTCATGATTATATTAAAATCTCAAAAATCACTTGAAATTTTACATACATGAGATTGTGGTAGTGTGACTCAAATCACATTATCCTCTTGACTCGAATCAGACTTATATGGAGCTCATGGATCATTTTCTAGTTTTCATGATTCAAATCATAGGCCTTATAATTTGAATCGAAACACTTTAATTCAAATCACAAGAGTAATTGATTCAAATCACATTGAACTAAAACTTTTATGGTTTGCTTTTGGAAATTTAATACTGTGAGAATTGAGGAAAGATCGTTACAAAATGGAGACTTTGGAGCAGAATGTTAGGGCTTGAAGATTCAAGACAATTTTGAGTAAAGATTTTGTGAGGATTCAATCTGAATACTTTGTACAAGTCAAGGGAACTAGATAGAAGATTTTAGTAAACATCGTGTAATTTGTCACAAATTATATTGGAAGACCAAATTTTTTAATGGGAAACCCTTGAAAAGTGGAGTAAGCTTAGCAAGGACGACAGTTGAACCCCTCTCTCTCTCTCTCTCTCTCTCTCTCTCTCTCTCTCTCTCTCTCTCTCTCTCTCTCTCTCTCTCTCTCTCTCTCTCTCTCTCTCTCTCTCTCTCTCTCTCTCTCTCTCTCTCTCTCTCTCTCTCTCTCTCTCTCTCTCTCTCTCTCTCTCTCTCTCTCTCTCTCTCTCTCTCTCTCTCTCTCTCTCTCTCTCTCTCTCTCTATATATATATATATATATATATATATATATATATATATATATATATATATTTCATAGGATTGCGTGTTTAGGTTGTTGTTTATCGTTTTTGTAGAATCGTATGTTGTTGTTAGGATTTATCTTGATAGTGATTTATCAATTAAGTATATGTTTTTGTTAGAATCGACATTTAGAATAATCTTATTGTTTGAAAATTATGATACTAGGCTCCATATTATATTGATTTTAAATATTTTCACGCGTTGTGTAAATTTAATATTAATATGATATATTGTTTTGTTGTTCGGTTGGTTAACTCCTTAATTCGATCAATACATATGAATTGAGGGGTATATATTCTGTTTGATAAGCATAATCATTTTACACGCAAACTATTTTTCGTTTTCAAACTCATAATTTTTTCAAAATTATTTTTCAATTGGTATATTTTATTCGGATAGTCTATTCATATAGGTCATTTTAAACCATCAAAAAGTTAAGAAGCCTATCGTCAGGTCTTTAAATTTAGCTTGGTTTAACCAAGTGGAAGAAATGAATGAGGGATTCTAGAAAAAGCATTGTATCTATGATATCATCATGTTATGTAAGAACAAATTAGTCTACAACCTACCACATGATTTTAGTGCTATTTTCTTCTGGGATCCTTCCCATTTCAATGTTTATATGGTTGGAATATTTTTATATATATTATTTTAATATTCCAATAATATATATATATATATATATATATATATATATATATATATATATATATATATATATTATAGCTATTTTATCAATTAAGTGTCTTAAATAATTAAATCATCAAATGGAGTTAAAAGATTGATTAAATTTTATTTAAAAATTATTTAATTAATCAAATTGTTAGGTATGAGCTCAAATATGAGGGGATGTCAGGATGGCTCATTTGGGAATAATGAGAACCCTAATTGGTCATCACACTATATATATAGGCTATGGTCCCCAATATACCGTACATAAGCAAATTATTTTTTATTTCCATCTGAAGAGAATTCGAGGCATAAGAAGTACCGCTTGAGGAATAACCACAAAAGCCATCAACTTCTGGATTTTAGGATTACTGTCAAAAGGGAGTTTTCTCAATGGATCCAAGTATTTTATAATTAATTTATCGATCCTATAATTCATATATACATGCTCAACATACTATGACATACATTTTATGCAGAATCGAAATAGTCATACATGCATGTGTAAGACCCCAATTTTGACCCTAAGATCCCTCATGGCATCATAACATTGCATTTGCATTGCCTCAAGGATCTTTAGCATCTTGGTTCCCTTTGCCTTTGGGTGGGACTCCTTGTGATTGGTTTGAGATCACCAAGCATGCTTGAATTATACATCATTGTTTCTCTTACTTTTGTTTACTAACCAAAAGCACAAAAATGTGTCACTAACATCTTCTGTTTGAAGCTTGAGTATCATCCAAGACACTTTGTGGGTTCTATTTAGATGATCAGTCAACACAAGGGAATGGCTTGAGATACTTTCAACAGGTTCAAATGGGGTCTATTCGTCAGTCAAAACGTTAATCGTGAAGGAGCAAAAGCTTGTTCATGAGCTGTCATGCTCGCTAGGCGAGCAGAATGGGTCGCCTAGCGAGTCCCAAGAAAAGCCACCAGAATCACCTACGCTCAGAGGAATTTCTTGAACTGTCATGCTCGCTAGGCGAAGCCCACGTGTTTAAAATAAATAAATAAATAAATAAAAATATAACAGAAAATTTTTGGACTTGGGCCTCTCTCATTTGAGCCCACAGGTCCACAAAAATCAGGTTATAAATTCAGAGTTTCAGTGAAACAAAAGGCCATTCTATTCCTATTACCCTGGCAGGGAAAAAGATAGTGAGAGAAGAGCTAACAGAGTTCAGAGCAACCTCCAGAGACTGAAGGGAACTCATTGGCAAAGAACCAATTCCCTCTCATATAAACCCTAAGAGTGCTTTGCAAACCCAACCGGGCAATTCAATTTCATTCGATCTCTCCAGTCAGGTTTGCCTTATTCCCATTACTTTATACTTTTAATTTGAATGCTCTGAATGTATGAGGTATTATGGGTGAATTTGATACCCTTTTGATGCATGTGTTTGACAAGAGGTTTAGGCCTCCTACCCTTGGTTGCTTTTTGTGAGCTTTTTGTGAATTTTAATGCCATGATTCATGTGGTTACATTTTGATTTGGGGCAACTCTTGATTACCCTATCTTGTTTCTCTAACCTGTTTGTTGAGTTTTGTTTTGTGAGGGCTCATATGACTCTTGCAGAGATGGCTTGCCTGGTGTTCCACTTTATTTGTGGGATACCACCTGGAGGTTTATTCCGATTACCTGTACTGACTGACTTTCTTTGATGGTGTTTAGCTTGGGAATCTCTGGGTTTCTTATTTATCTAATTGCTGTTACTTCGGATCTTTATCTATGCGGTAGACCTCTCAATTCCTTTATTTTTCCCGCATTTTATCGCTTTCTTAGGTTTCGTATAGCCTCTCGTGGCTTGTCAATTAAGGTTGCGCGGTTCCTTCATCTAGGACTGCCTTTTTGCATAAGCATCCCTAAAACCCCAAACTCATTGATTTTTCTTCTCCTAAGAACACGTTATCTCCTTCTACTACAGGCGAGTAAGTCTCCAAAGGTCGAGCATCCGGTAGATTGCGTAGTAACGTTGTTCACCCCAAAACACAACCCTTACCCCATAGGTGGTCGAACTACGTTTTGCTCTGATTTTCATCCCAGATGAGATACGTAGGCATAAGACGCGATGTCTTAGCGAGCACACTCCTCTTTAACCCATAGGTAGCCGAGCTACGAAGACTCTGATTCTCAAATTCAGATGAGATACGTATGCAGTGGATGCAACGTCCGTGCGAGTCATTTTTGAAATTCTAGTTATCAGACTTTAGATGTCACACAAGTTGTTATGACATCCAATTCTGCACAGACAGGAATTATACAGAACTTATACGTAAGTGCAATAAATAACACAAGTGATTGTTTACCCAGTTCAGTCCAACATGACCTACATCTGGGGGCTACCAAGCCAGGGAGGAAATCCACTATTACTAGTATCAATTCAAAGCTAAACTCACCCGTTTACAACTTATCACTTAAACCCTACCCAATGCAATTTCAATCTTACACTAAGATCAGAGTTCCTACTCACTCCCCCTCAATCACCTCAGTGATTACTACCTTTAATCAATATTAAAGACAATTTGAAGTCACACTTCAAACAACTCTTGATTGTGCTTCACAGCTTTAATCAAGATACACAGCACTCACGCTTAAAAGCTTTGAGTGACACAACACTTACAACTCAATAAACACCCTATACCAAAACAATCATCAACGTGACAATGGCTTGGCTTACAAGATATGTCTAATACAAGACTCACAAAAATACAGCAATGAAGTATGATGGTCACACTTAATCTTCACGCCTCAAAATCCCCGAAACTGAATGAAGGAACGCCTTCCTTTTTATATTGTAGTACCTGGGCTTTTGCACCTGTATTCTCCTGAATTTAAGGTCACACGAGTTCCCATAAATTCAACATTTAGGTTACTAACAAATAGGCTATTTGTTAGGTTCATTAAATGTAACTTGGTTGTTGGTTTCCTGGTTTTTCTCTAAGCTGTTGACTTCCTGAAGAATAGCCCAAGAAAAGCTGAAACAGAAAACTGAACAACCTACAATATAGCATATGCTGTCAGGAATGAATGTCACGACATTCAGCTTGACATCAAGGTCCATATGCTGAGTCTGTTTTTCCAGAAAATAGACTGTACAATTTTGCTGACCTGTACATGATCAAAATGACCATACCACAGTAACAGCTTACATTAATAAATGTTAAAGTGTCCAACTTAACATTTACACATTTGGCCTTAAGTTAGTTCTGTTATTCTCTTGAAGAACAAACTAAGTTACATGCTGAAGTATAGCAGAACACCACTCTGTCTAATGTTCAGTAGCTGCTGTCAATGATGAATGTCATAACATCCAATTTGACATTCAGTCAGTAGGCCTTATGCCAGGTCTGGTCTTTCCTTGATAACCAGACTGGAAATAAATACTAAGTTCTAACAAAACACCAGCTGTTCTATTCCTTAGTATCTGTTGACAGGTATGAATGTCACAGCATCCAGTTTGACATTCAATAAATCCTGTGTTAGCTAATCCTGCAGTAACTACTCAAGTGTGTCATGACATCAGTCAAGACATCAGAGTACAATTAGATAATTTAACCTACAATGTAGTCACACATACATACCATGTCATGACATCAGTCAAGACATTAGAATCCAGCTAGTGTTTTACCATATAATGCAGCCAATTAAACACCTACAAACTCCCCCTTTGGCAAATTTTTGGCTAAAACACTTTGATCCCCATAACAGAGTTCATAGCAGCGGAATCACACATCTAGCAGGAAATAAACCTAGCTAATACACTCAGAGTGGCAGCACACTCACATACATGGAAGTTAAAGAAAAACTTCACACAGCAGCAGAAGCTAAATACACACTTCATCACACAGCTGCAGTAGAGGAAAACTTCACTCTGTCATGAATGGGAACCTGTTTTAACAAAGTTTAACAAAGTAAACTTCAATCTGTCCTGGGGTATCACTTGTCATTAACAAAGTTTAACAAAGTAAACTTCAATCTGTCCTGGGGTATCACTTGTCACTCCCCCTTTTTGTCAAAAATGTTGCCAAACCAACACCTTAAATTACAGATCCACAAATAGTAATTAGAATTACACAAATGATAGAAAACACACAAAGACAAGTATTTAATCCTCAGCCTCATCATCAGCCTCCTCTTCAGAGCTGGCCTCCTCCTCATCCTCAGAACTTTGCCTATCAGCTCCATCCGTGTCCTAAGCAGAAGTCTCCAATTGCAAGATGAGCTTTTCCAAGGCATGCTTTCTAGCCTCCAGCTCTTTGCAGGTCTCTCTGAGAACTGCAATAACAGCAGCTTTGTCTGGTTGGTTGCCAGTTTTGGATGTTTCTTCCGATGTCAAGATAATATCAGGGACATGCTTGCCCAGAAACAGTTTGTAGCTGAAAGCCAATGGACTCTCTCTTCTTCTCACAAAGTCATTATCTGTCAGGATGTGTGGAAATTGATTCAGCACTATTCCACATATGAGAGACGGAAAGGCAATAGGTCCCTTCACACTAAAATTCCCAGCATGCTTCATGGTCTGCTCAAAGATGTAAGTCCCATAGTCCACCTTTGCCTTGGTTCCCACTGCATAGATGAACTTTCTTAACATCACAGACACAGTTGACTTGTGATTTGTTGGTACCCAGTTGGCTGCTCCAACTTTGTGTAACATTGCATACTTTACACTTAGTTGACTGGCCACCAGCTTCCCTTTGAGAGGCCATTTCCGGACTTGCTTTGCTGTGATGACTTGACAGATAGTATTGTCAGTCACTTCAAGCTCTGGTTGCACTTCATCTGCTCTTCCCAAATACAGATTTATCACTGAGGGGGAAAAGGTCACACACTTGCCACGCACATAGACCTTTCTAAATTCTCTGGATTTCCCATCAGCACACTCCTCAGACAGATTAACAATGAACTCCTTCACTAAGGTCTCATAGCATTTAGGGAGTTGAGTCACAGTTCTCATCAGTCCTGCCTCTTTGATGAGATCCACAATTTCCTTACACTCCATGCATTCTGAGCCAGTTCTCTCTCCAATGCCAGCCTCTTATGGTATACATACTTCCACCTGTTAACACTGGAGGCAAAGTGGAAGGACACATTGTCAATAGGGACTTCTGGGACAATAGCAGCCAACCTGCTGGAAGAAGGTTTCTTCCTGGACATGGATGTTGTGACATCACATGGGACATCAGATTCAGACTCCACCACCACAGCCTTGGTCTTCAACTTCTTGGGCACCTCTTTGCTCCAAGATTTTGTAGGTCCATAACCTTTCCTCTTGTGTGCACTCTCTGTCCCTGTTTGCTTGTGAGGAGTTGTCTCATCAACTTCCTTGGATGGAGACCTTTGCATCACTGTCTTTTTCCCTCTCCTAGTTCTGACTCTCTTGGCTATGCTAGGGATAACCGAGGCCAACAGTTCGTTATCAGAGAACTCATCCAGGTTGACTGTGTCAGCTCTAGGGTTGGCCTCAACCTCTTGAGGGACACTTACCTTCTCACCTCTCACCTTGCTTACATGTTTATCATTCTTAGGACCCTCTTCAGGTAATTCAGACACATTCTCCCTTAACACTACTGCAGTTTCACGACATGCAACATCATCGGGAACGATAGTGTTCAAGGGAACGGAAACCCCAGGAACATTCCGATCACCAGACAGAATCTTAGTGACCATAGAGGCAATGGCATTGTGCACATACCTCGATCCTTCCTTGGTAGGGTTGTCCAGAGCGATAGCTGTGGAGATTCTGGAGACTGTTTCTTTTGGTCTTCTTGCATGGGGTGACGTTGCAGCGTTGACACTAACTTCCTCCCAGTTGGGGTTGCCAGACTCCTTGCTGTGAGAATCGGACACGGTAGTGAAGGGGGTGGTATCGGACTGGTGTGCCATGCTGAAAATCTCAGAGGGAAGTTGAACAGTTTCTTTGGAAGAGGGTTTGCACGAATGGTGTTTGAAGCGACGGAATGTGAAACGCTTTATGCAAGAGTAAGGTCTATTAGAATTTGACCACTCAGAGCTCACTATTTGTTGTTTAATAATTTGCTTTACTAAACAGTAGCTAACTAACTTCATTAGTTGCTATAAATTTTCAGACGTACGCATTCCCTCTTTGCCCTTACTATTTTCACACTTAGCATCGTACAATGTCATGACATTCCGGATGACATTGTACTCTGTCTGCATCAGGTTCCTCCATACCAGGGATGACCACCTGCTACCACAAGCTAGGTATTAAGTTTCAGCAGACGACAATAATACATACCTCTGTCTATCATGAGTATGATGACCAGTAGGTGCCAATGGCTCATTACTTTCCGTCAGACCTTTTCCACAGTCTGTCCTTTTATCTAAAGACAGATATGAGACTCTTCTCATAGCTCCCTTTGAAATGCTCTTCTTCATTCCTTTTACCTGAAGGAGATCAAGTCTTTCATGTCTCAGCTTCCCTTCCTGATCTTCCTTGGCTAAAGGACACTTGGGAAGGTTGGGAGAGTCTTTAGATTTCCATAGATAGCAATTATCTTTAGATCTGTCTCCTCTCATCACTTCTTGATTGCACCCATTCAGCACTGTAGCGGTGTATTCGTCGCTATATGATTTATCGATTAAACCATAAGCAAAGCATACAATGAATTTCGAGTCGCCACCGCACTTTTATTTATCCAAAGGACTGGCTAAAAAGCGAACAAAAGCCTAAGAAGTTTTACACGTAGAAAACTAATAAAAAGATCAGAGAGTCTGGGTAAGGGGTAAATTACGCAATGGGAAGGTGTTAGGCACCCACTACGTCCTAGGTACTCCTAGGGAGCCCTTTTCACACTTGTTGTATAAAATTGTTATTTGTTATGAAATATTTATTGTGCAAACATGATTGGGATGATGATAAAAGAATATACAATTTTTATTGTTTTTGTGTTCGAACGGATGAACCCGTTGCCTACGTACCTTCCATCAAAGGTAAGGATCAAAACGCCGTAGTTCGGCTAAAAGATTTCCAAAAGTTGGTGGATTCAATTTTAAACAATAGCACTGAGGCTTTTCATTATCAATGGGAGAAAACTCGACCAAGACCAACATCCACCATGCGAGGATAGCTTCGACGTACTAGAGGGGTTAACCCTGTTTTCAGTACGGAAGTCTTATAGTCGACTCACTAAGGATAGGGTGAGGTTTACATCAACCACAATGATAATTGAAACCTATGGCTAATGCATGAATACTTAGCAGGAATGGACAAAGCCAAAACAATTGAATGGGTGAAGTTAATTGATTGTGATCATGAAAGTAGAGTCAAAGTATGATTAAGATTGATTCAAAAGAAGTATTATGAAAATGGGGTTTGAAAAAGTCAAGGACTTGGGTCCAGGTTTTTGATTTGAAAGCATGAAGATGTTTGCACAATATCTATCTCAAGTTTGAAAGTAATGTGTGAAAAGGTTTAGGACAAAGAGGGATGAATGGATGAGGATGGATTGTAAAACTTCCTAGGAGGTTCACTTCTTGAAATCATATAGAAGATGATTCAAGTGTGTCCTTTGGAATAGGCAATGAGCAATAGCAAAATAAGCAAACAAATGATACCGGATGCCACTCAATGGGCTTACTCCAATCTCACAAACAAAAGCGGATACCGGATACCAATAGATGGATTTACACCAATCTCCTAAACAAAGAAACAAGGATGTCAGAAGCCAATAGATGGACTTATTCCAATCTCCTAAAACAAAATGAAACTTGGATACCGGATGCCAATTTGTCTGGGCTTATACCAATATCCAACATATGATCATAGGAAAGCAAAGGCCAACTTGCAGGGACTTACAGTTGCATCCTCACATAAATCAAACAAATGCATATGCATCAAGCAAAGAGAAGATGAGTGGCCAATGAGACGGTCTTATACTCACTTCCATATCATAGGAACAATGGCCAATGGATGGTCTTACAATTGTCCTCAATGGGCAAACAACAAAGATATGTCACAGAGACAAATGAAATGATGATCATGCACTAATGAGTAATTGATGATGATAAATGCACAAAGCATGCAAGCAGACATGTGTATATGAGGTAAGCAATCAATCAATTAAAGTCATTCAGCACACACTATAACCAAACAATCAGGCTCACACAAAGGGTTAGGCATTGAAGCCAACTGGAATAGGGTTAATGGTGCTCTTAACCTTGCCATTGAGGGGCTAAGGTGAAGCAGATGAAAAGATATGAGGGGTGTGCCTCATTGCTCTTATCCCTGGCCAGGGAGAGCATTTGAATGATAGAAGGTGTGGGAGTTCAGAAAGATGGAACTCTCTCCACAAGTTATTGACTCGATAGATCTTGGGTTTTTACTCACTATGCATCAACACATGTGGTGTGAGCAAGGTGAGTGACTCACAGAATAGTAGGAGATAGGTTACATATCTCTTGGATTCTACCAATTGCCTTATTCAAAGGACTTTTCCTGCTTGGGACAAATGTAAACACACACAAGCATTGCCTCTTAAGGAGGACTTCAGACAGTTGCCTGGCCAAGTAACAGGCCAGGTCTTCCAGACTACATGAAGATAAGGAATTATACCTCAATGCAAATTGCTATTAAAGCAAAGCAAAGCAAGTTCTTAAAGAACTAAGCAACTAAGGGTACCTGAAACCAGTCAAACAGAATCAGTACACAACTCAAAGTCAAACCAAAATAAGATAGGGATCAACAGTCAACACAATCAGTTAAATGTGCAATGCACAAAGCTCAAAGCATATGAGCCAAGCAACCTACAAAACAAACAAGTTAGTCATGATAATCAAATCAAGCTCAATCAATTTGTATTGATCTTTTTGAAGCATTTGTTGCTTAACCTGAAACAATGAACTCAAACATGAGCAACAGGACCACTAGGACAAGCCTAGGGTCAAAAAGAGATGAAAAAGTCAAAACAGCAAGTGACAAGTGTCCAAAATCAAGTTCAAGCAATCAAGAAGCAAACTCAATTGGTTTCATGTTCATATCAATCATCATCATCATTTCATAAGCAAATTAGGTCAAAGCATGGCATGTAGAAGTTCAAAGAAGTCAACAGAATGACTTAACTCAAAACCAATCTCAAACATTTCAATAAATCATAAAATAATTCATGATCAAACATCATCCATAACATGATATGCATATCAAATTTCAGCTCATTTGGATCAGGGGAAGTAGGTCAATGAAAATCAGAAAGGCAAGGCAAGTTCAAGCATGCTCAAAGAAGTCAACCAAACATGTACCAACTTCAATAAATCATAAATCAGTGACAACATATGAGAAATGAATGAGACCAAAACCATGACAAAGCTTAAGATGTCTACTAATCACATGTCAAATTTCATGTCCATCCAATTAAGTATGAGAATTTCACAAATCAAATGGGAACATGTGTCACAAAAAGTCAACATATGACCAAACAGAGGAGAAAATCCCAAACAAATAGGAAATGCCATCAATAATTCCAGAAAAATTCACATGTAAACTAGACATCCACAAGTAGGTTCATGCAAAAATTCAGATCAATTTGAGTTCAAGAAGCATGGTAATAAAAATCATGAAGTTGGACATCAATGGTGTGACACAATTTGTCACACCCTAATTCAAAAATTCATAACTCACAAACCAGCAAAGATAAATTCTCAAACTCTACACCAAAATCACCATGAAGGTGTCTAGTTTAAGCACAAAAAATTTCAAAGTCATTGGATAGTGTATCATCATTTCACAATTGATTTGGCAAGACATACATAAAATGGACACATGTGACAAACCCTAGCACAATTTAAAATCCATACATGCAAAAAATCTGGAAAAATCACGATAAAAAACTAGAGATCAAGATGAACATTTTGCAAAAAAATCCCATAAATTTTGGATCAAAAATGAGTGTGATATGATTTTTGTAAGATTGGTCACAAAATGAAATAAATATTGAAGAAAATAAAGTGATTTAATGAATTTGTAACACGGCATGGCATTATTGTAATATTGGAGGTCACTAAGTGAAACTCTGCGTTTCACTTAGTGACGTGTTGGCCAGGGATTCGCTCATGGGCAATACAACAATAGCTTCATGCAAACAAAACATTCAAAAGCCAAAACACGATTTTCTGGATATGCAATTAGGGTTCTTGCAGCTACAGTAACAACATTCATCCTCTTCAACAATCGTGAAAAAATTTTGGTTCCAGATTTTGAAAACAAACATGGCATTCGGACCATCAGACCACATAAATCAACATTCCAACAGCCATGAACATTAAATCATGCTAACTAGGACGAATCATGCATAAACACAAATGAACATCAATCTTTAAATCATTGTAACTTTCAAAATACACAGCCATTTTCCTTGGTTCAAAGCTCATTGTGACCAGCAAAGCAAGATCTATCATAAGCATAGCATGATTTTGGGAATGGTTAAGGTCGAAAACTTACCAAATTTGAAGAACAGTTGTGATGTAGTGGTTCTTTGGCTTCAAATGGCTGAAACAGATGTGCAAGAAGGTTTGCTTTGATGAATGAGTGAAGACTTTTGGCTCAACAATCTTGAGATAGCTCAAATCGAAGACTGCCATGGATGAGCTCTTGGTGTCACAGTGCTTGCAATGGCTTACAGTAGTGACTTCAGGCTTGCAACAGGTTCCAAAATGGTGGCATGTGATGAAGCAAACAAACCCAGCTCGAGCTCTTTGCAGTTTTTCTGTAAAAGTTCCAAAATGAAGAAAATGAGAATTGGAGAGAGAGTGAGAATTTTTTCTGTTTTGAGTGTTGTGGCTAGGGTTTTCAGAGAGAAAATGATGAATATATAGTCTGTTTAAGGTTGGTTAATCATGGTTAATGGAAAATGTAATCAGAAATTGCTTAATTGAATGTTTTTGCTAATTTGTAAATTTCAACTCATGTTACATGTCCATGTGCTAACAGCTGCGAATTGGGCCTTTAGACACATCCAAAATGCAATTTCTGATCATTCTCAATTGGTAAAATGTGTTGGAATTGGTTATTTTGCAAAGTCACTTTTCCACCTCACTTAATTAAATTCAAACCACTTTAAAAATGCCATTTTGCTTGGTTGAGTTTTGGTAAAATGTGATGAAAGATTTGGATAGAGCACATCAAATATGACTTGTAGCAAAAAACCCCACCCAATTTGGCCAAATGGTTTGGAAGATATGGCCTTTTGAAGTTCAAATATTTTTGAGAATGATTTGATCATAACTTGCCAACCATAAATGGGAATTGAGTGTTCTTGGACTTTTTGGAAATGGGAGAACAAGCTCTTCAACTTTCATGTTGGGCAAAAATTCATTTGAAGCTTTTATGATGATGTAATTTTGAGGAGAAGAAGTTTCCATTTTTGGCAAAGTCCAATTACAGGTCAACTTTCTATTTTTGGCAATTTCTTGTCTGACTTTATTTTCTTCACTGTGGATGCTTGACATGTTCTATGAGGCTTATATGGACATGAATGAGACCTCTCAGACCAATTCCCACCATCAAATCACTGATTAAATGCACAGTTGACCAAGGTTGACTTCAGTTGACTTTGCTAGGGTTTTGCTTGACTGAACCATGTTCTGATGAATTCCAAACACTAATCACCTGAGATCTTGATCCAAAATGATGTCACAACTCATATGAACTCTTGATGAATGATCATGGTGCCCAAATTCTTCAAGAATGGCCACCATCTATCTCAATGACTGACTTTGACTGATTTGACCTAATTGGCTTCATCTGCAAGTAACATGGTTAGATGACAATATTTTTGTACTTTTGGTTGATAAACAGATGAAAAGCAATGATATACAAATGCAATACATGCTTGGTGATCAAGAACCACACTCACAAGGTACCCACCCACTAGGAGGGAAGCTAGGGCATGCAATGATCCTTGAGGCCATGATATGATATGATATGGGCCATGAGGGATCTTAGGGACAAAATTGGGGTCTTACAAGCACCACACATCCTCCCTTGGTAAATTCCACCTTGCATCCTTGGTCACATAGCTGGCTTATGCTTATGAGGTTCACAGTTAGTCCTTTTACTAACAGTACACCACTCAATTTTGGAGCTTCAGGACAGTCCAGCTTGCCAACACCCATGACTTCTCTTTTCGTTCCATCACCAAATGTTACAAACTTGGTGGTAGGAGGATGTAGATTCACCACTAGGTTGCTCATCCCAGTCATATGCCTTGAGCAGCCACTATCAAGGTACTAGTCTTGTCTGATATGAGCCCTTGAAGATGTGTGAGCAAGGTTAGCAACACACTGTTGTTTCTCAGGAGAGAAGCGAAGCTTAGATGCCTGCTGCTTAGGATTGGCCTGAGGTGTCTGCTTAGCCGCCCATGTCTGTTTCTTAATGGCGACATTATGCATAGACACCTTCTTCTTAGGCCTATCTTGTGGGGTCTGGTTTGGGTAACCATGCAGCCTATCGCAGAAGGGTTTTATGTGACCGAATCGACCACAGTAATGACATCTCCATCTCTTGAACTTCTTCTTCTAATGATTGCTCATTCTGGTTCCTCGATGTTGAGACATTGGATGTGACTTCCCTTTGGTTTTCTGAACTTTACCCTTTGGGCGTTTGCGTTCAGCTGAGGATCTTTTCCCAAAGCCTAACCCAGAAGTGGTTCCAGACTTCTGTCCTATCTTCAGGATCTCTTCCAAGGTGTCAGATCCCTTATTCACCATTTTGATGGATTTGGTCATTTGGTCTAGCTTAGAGGTCAACAAAGATATCTCACCCTTCAGACTCTCTATGACTTTCAGCTGCTCTAGTTTCTCAGCTTCTAGCTCTTTGATGAGTTTCTTATGATTTTCTCCTTGGATACACACTTCTGCACTTTTAACACATAGTTCTTTATATGAGGCAGCAAGTTCATCCAAGGTGAGTTGATCTCCACTTGAGTTATCTTCTGAGGTACAGACACTGGTCAGAGCAGTGACATGTTTGGCAGATTCTCCTTCAGATTCACTCTTAGTGTCTTCTTCTGTCCAGGTGACAGATAGCCCTTTCCTTTGCCTCATGAGGAAGGTAGGGCAGTCAGTCTTAATATGACCATATCCTTCACATCCATGGCACTGGATTCCCTTGCCTTGGTTGAACTTTTCTTCAGAAGTTGATCTTTTCCTTATGTCAGACGGGATGTTCTTGACATTAGGTCTACCTTGTTGATCAACTTTCTTTATGAGCTTGCTGAACTGTCTCCCAAGCATGGCTAAAGCTTCTGATATACTTTCATCACTTTCAGTATATCCTGCTTCTGACTCCTCTACTGCATTAGATGCAACAGCTATGCTTTTGTCCTTCTTTTCAGCATTCTCACACAAGCCCATTTCAAAGGTTTGAAGAGAACCAATGAGCTCATCCACCTTCATATTGCAAATGTCCTGTGCCTCCTCTATGGCTGTGACCTTCATAGCAAACCTTCTAGGCAAGGACCTGAGAATCTTTCTTACAAGTTTCTCTTCAGCTATTTTCTCACCTAGTCCACCAGAGGTGTTTGCAATTTCAAGGATATTCATGTGAAAGTCATGAATAGTCTCATCCTCTTTCATCCTCAGATTTTCAAACTTGGTGGTCAGCATCTGAAGTTTGGACATCTTCACCTTGGAAGTACCTTCATGAGTTACCTTGAGGGTATCCCAAACTACCTTAGCTAGTTCACAGTGGTGTACCAGCCTGAAGATGTTCTTACTGATTCCATTGAACAATGCATTCAAGGCCTTGGAATTTCCAAGAGCTAATGCCTCTTGCTCCTTGTCCCACTCTTCTTCAGGAATCTGCACACTGACTCCATCTTCACCTGTCCTCATTGGATGTTCCCATCCTTTGTTGACAGCTCTCCAGACTTTGCTGTCTAGAGACCTTAAGAAGGCTATCATACGAGGCTTCCAGTCATCATAATTAGAGCCATCCAACATGGGTGGTCTGTTTGAGTGTCATATATCCTTGTCCATGGTACTAGAAAGTAACTTCCCTAGATCTCACCCAGAAATTCACAGGCAGAATGCCTGCTCTGATGCCAATTGAAATTCTAGTTATCAGACTTTAGATGTCACACAGGTTGTTATGACATCCAATTCTGCACAGACAGGAATTATACAGAACTTATACGTAAGTGCAATAAATAACACAAGTGATTGTTTACCCAGTTCAGTCCAACATGACCTACATCTGGGGGCTACCAAGCCAGGGAGGAAATCCACTATTAGTAGTATCAATTCAAAGCTAAACTCACCCGTTTACAACTTATCACTTAATCCCTACCCAATGCAATTTCAATCTTACACTAAGATCAGAGTTCCTACTCATTCCCCCTCAATCACCTCAGTGATTACTACCTTTAATCAATATTAAAGACAATTTGAAGTCACACTTCAAACAACTCTTGATTGTGCTTCACAACTTTAATCAAGATACACAGCACTCACGCTTAAAAGCTTTGAGTGAAACAACACTTACAACTCAATGAACACCCTATACCAAAACAATCATCAACGTGACAATGGCTTGGCTTACAAGATATGTCTAATACAAGACTCACAAAAATACAGCAGTGAAGTATGATGGTCACACTTAATCTTCACGCCTCAAAATCCCCGAAACTGAATGAAGGAACGCCTTCCTTTTTATATTGCAGTACCTGGGCTTTTGCACCTGTATTCTCCTGAATTTAAGGTCACACGAGTTCCCATAAATTCAACATTTAGGTTACTAACAAATAGGCTATTTGTTAGGTTCATTAAATGTAACTTGGTTGTTGGTTTCCTGGTTTTTCTCTAAGTTGTTGACTTCCTGAAGAATAGCCCAAGAAAAGCTGAAACAGAAAACTGAACAACCTACAATATAGCATATGCTGTCAGGAATGAATGTCACGACATTCAGCTTGACATCAAGGTCCATATGCTGAGTCTGTTTTTCCAGAAAACGGACTGTACAATTTTGCTGACCTGTACATGATCAAAATGACCATACCACAGTAACAGCTTACATTAATAAATGTTAAAGTGTCCAACTTAACATTTACACATTTGGCCTTAAGTTAGTTTTGTTATTCTCTTGAAGAACAAACTAAGTTACATGCTGAAGTATAGCAGAACACCACTCTGTCTAATGTTCAGTAGCTGCTGTCAATGATGAATGTCATAACATCCAATTTGACATTCAGTCAGTAGGCCTTATGCCAGGTCTGGTCTTTCCTTGATAACCAGACTGGAAATAAATACTAAGTTCTAACAAAACACCAGCTGTTCTATTCCTTAGTATCTGTTAACAGGTATGAATGTCACAGCATCCAGTTTGACATTCAATAAATCCTGTGTTAGCTAATCCTGCAGTAACTACTCAAGTGTGTCATGACATCAGTCAAGACATCAGAGTACAGTTAGATAATCTAACCTACAATGTAGTCACACATACATACCATGTCATGACATCAGTCAAGACATTAGAATCCAGCTAGTGTTTTACCATATAATGCAGCCAATTAAACACCTACAATTTTCTTTTGACCCTTCTTTTAGTAAGTAGTACATTAGATAAACATACACGTTTTTCTCATCCCTTCAATCATGTTTGCACAAATAAATTTTCAAAAAAAACAACAACAACCTTTGCAACAAATGTGAAAAGGGCTCCCTAGGAGTACCTAGGATGTTTTGGGTGCCTAACACCTTCCCATTGCATAACCAACCCCCTTACCCAGATCTCTGACATTTTTACTAGTTTTTGATTCGATAAATTTTTTAGGTTTTTGTTCGCTTTCTAACCATTACTTTGGATAAATAGAAGTGCGGTGGCGACTCGACTTGTATGATTTACCTTGGATTTAGTCAATATCTCTAATGGTAACGAATACCCCGCTACAGAAAAATGGTGACTCTGCTGGGGATCGAAACATCCTAGTGGGTTTTGCCTACTTTTCATATTTGTTGTATTGTATTGTATATTTTTTTTGTGACATATTTTTGTGCAATTTGGGATTACTGTATTGTATGTAATGATTGAATTGTTTGAATATTAATTCCTTGTATGCTTGGTGATCTTTGTGAGATGAGTTCTATACCCGGACTCGAGTGCACTTAGGATAGGAGAATGGCATAGTCTTGTCGACTTGTGTGGAGTTATTCCTTAGAAAGTTGACTTGCAAGTCCTTTCACTTGGTGGAGGTTATGTTGGGATCAATAATGTCACACAAGTAAGTTGTGGTTAGACATTACTCTTTCCAATATAGACCTTAGAAGCCAAGGACCTTAGTTTACCAAGCCCATCTTGGCCTATTCTTAGGATGTAGTGCGAAAGTCGTTCAAGTGTAAGATTTGATACGATTGTTACGCGATACTACACTCATAAGAGTCTCTCTTGAGAATATTTTCGGAATACGAGTAGTCGTTTCTCCAATAATATCCGAAAGATGGGATGATGACTATGGGAACCTCTTGTAGAACATGTTTGGCAGGTTTAAACCCTAGTACACTCCCTTTTGGGTGGTTCTTAACCTAACTCCATGCTCGTGACTTACAACAAACCCTTGATTCATGGTTGATCCGTTCATGAATCCTTAATATCAATGGAACTTGGGTGTTGATAAGGTGTAAACTATAATCCACCAAAATGGATGATTGATATTAAGGATAACATGATCCATCCCATGACCTTTGTTTGGTGTGCTTTGCTTGATCCTTGAGTGTGATTGTTGCATTCATGCATTCATGCACCCATTTGCATCCATATCACCAATAAATAAGAAAATTTTCAAGGAACTTAAGCGGTTTATTTGCAAAATTTTCAGACATGGAAAGACAAAGAAGGAATACAAAGAAGTACAGCTTCAGGCAACCAGATTTGAAAGAGTTAAGGAATCTGACATCCTATGTATTAGATCCTTTGGGTTTCAAGGCTCGTTTTGGGAAGCTTCTTCCTCTTCTGACTACTCAGGTGGATGAAGGATTGGTGAGTGTATTGGTGCAGTTTTATGATCCCTTGTACTGTTGCTTCACGTTTCCGGATTTCCAGCTTTTGCCTACCCTTGAGGAGTATGCTTACCTTGTGGGTATACCTATTCTAGACCAGTTGCCGTTCAGTGGCTTGGAGAGTATTCCTACTTCTCAAGAGATAGCTGACATGTTACACATAGATGAATCTCTGGTTGGTGCTCATATGACTACCAAAGGTGGAATTCAAAAGGTCTCCCTTTTGAGTTCCTCATTGCTCAAGCTACTATGTATGGAAAGGCCATGAGTGAGGACGCCTTTGAGGTCATATTTGTACTTCTCATCTATGGATTGGTATTGTTCCCTAACATCGACAAGTTTGTGGATGTGAACGCTATTAGGATCTTCTCTACTCTTAATCTCGTTCCGACTCTGTTGGGCGATACCTACTTCTCTTTGCATATGAGGAATGCAAAGGGTGGCGGTGCCATTGTGTGTTGTTTGCCTCTGTTGTATAAGTGGTTTATTTCTCACTTACCTCAGACGGTCGCTTTCAAGGAGAACAAGTAATGTCTATGGTGGTCCACGAGACTTATGTCTCTCACTAATGATGATATCTCTTGGTATAACCATGTGTATGATGGTGTGCGGATTATTGACTCTTGTGGCGAATTCTCCAATGTACCTCTTCTTGGTACATGTGGTGGGATTAACTACAATCCTGGTTTGGCACGTCGGCAGCTTGGGTTCCTCTTAAAGGATAAACCCAATAACATTCTGTTAAAGGGTGTATTCTTTCAGGATGGTAAAGATCCCCAAGGCTTGAAAGCTAGGATGGTCCGCGCTTGGCGCAAGATTCATAGGAAAGGAAGGAAAGAGTTGGGTCCTAAGAATTGCATCGCTTTGGAGCCTTACACTGTTTGGGTTAGGAAGAGGGCGTCTGAGTATCTCATGCCTTACGAGTATCCGAGACCTACACCTATGATTATGGCTAGGCCTTCAACCCTCCCTAATCAAGGAGTAGAGGAGTTGAGAGACGAAAACCGTTCACGTGCCTGGATCCGTGAACGTGAAGAGTTGCTTCAGCAGATTAAGGAGAAGGATGCGTTGATTGAGTTTCTTGAGCATTAGGTTATTGATGACCCTGATGATGTATGGACTTCTCTACTTCCTCAGTCTTCTAAGTTCTAGAAGATGAGGTATGATCGACTCGCCAAAGAGAAGGCCGATATGGAGGCAGCCTACGAGATGGAGGTGAAGAGGCTTCACGCATCTTATCTTCCTGTGTCCCGAGCTTTAGATGATTGTTTCTAGGGATCCATAGGATGATTATTTTCCTTTTCTCTTGTATATGATTGACGATGCTGCACTTCTTTCCCTGATATTATTTGATGAGATATTTCCATATGTGATAAAATGCTTAATATTTCCAGAATTTGCAAATAAAACTCTAAAGTTCCTTTGAAATAAAAAACAAATCATATGCACAAACATTGCATGCATCATATGCATAAGCAGGTTTTGTTTCCGGTCCCTTTCCTTGTGGTCTAACTCTGTGTCCTTCATTTATTTTGAAGACAAGCTGACTCACCGGTACTACACTAGAGCCAATATTTCAAGACTGATGGATCACTTAGACCAAGAGAACCGCGAGCTGAAAGAGGAAGTGGCCAGATTGAATGTCCTAATGGAGTCACTCATGGCTGCCCAGAGCCAGTCTTCTCCGACGCCTTCAACTCCTCCCCAGAGGACAGTTATCTCTGAGATTGTCTCCTCTACTGTGCCCGCTGCCAGTGCACACTTTGTTCCAATAGCCATGCCAACCGGGTTCCCGTGGGGGATGCCTCCCAATTTCATGCCTGAGGGTCCTGTTCCTACCTTTGCTTCTCTGCCGGCATCTAGCCCGGTCCTTGCCGTTCCTCCTCCTGTCGTGCATACTTTGCCCACGGTAGACGACACCATCTATCATTCTGAGCCGTCTGAGGGTCCAGATGTTTATGAGAAGATGGATGCTATGAAAGATCAATTTCTTGAGCTTCGCAAGGAATTGAAAACTCTCAGAGGGAAGGATCTTTTCGGCAAGTCTGCTGTCGAACTCTGCTTGGTTCCAAATGTGAAGATCCTTGTGAAATTCAAGGTCCCTGATTTTGAAAAGTACAAAGGAAATACTTGTCCTCTCAGCCACCTGGTCATGTATGCCAGGAAGATGTCGACTCAAACCGATAATGACCAACTACTCATCCACTACTTTCAGGACAGTCTGTCCGGTGCCGCTTTGCGTTGGTAGATGGGTTTAGACAACGTGAACATCCGATCCTTCAATGATCTCAGCGAAGCCTTCGTCAAGCAGTATAAGTACAACGTGGATATGGCTCCCAATAGAGATCAATTGAGAGCCATGTCCCAGAAGGATAAAGAAACATTTAAGGAGTACGCCCAAAGGTGGCGAGAGGTGGCAGCACAGATCGTGCCTCCGCTAGAAGAGAAAGAGGTGACTAAGATCTTTTTGAAGACTTTAAGTTCTTTTTATTATGAGCGGATGATTGCTAGAGCTCCTTATGACTTCACCGAGATGGTGAATATGGGGATGCGTCTAGAAGAAGGGGTCCGTGAAGGACGGTTAACCAGAGAAGAAGGCTCTTCTGCCAAACGTTATGGGGCGTTTGCAAAGAAGAAAGATGGAGAGGCACATGCTATGATCTCCCATGAGAAACCAAGAAGACCCTCTGTGAGGAGGAAGACTGTGCGTCCCGCCAGTAACCAGCACCAAGTGGCTCATATAGCACCTGTTTTCAGAGACAATCAACAGTATCAGCAACATAGTAACAATCAGCAACAACAGCACCGACCGCAGCAGCATGCCTACCAACCTCGAAACAGTAATCAAACCAACACGAGTTACGAGAGGAAAAGGGTCACCTTCGATCCTATTCCTATGACGTACGCAGAGTTATATCCCTCTTTGATAGAAAGGAAGCTGATTACTTCGAGAGACCCACTGGCTATATCTGCTAACCCCTAATGGTGGTATAAGCCCGAGTTACATTGTGTTTACCATTCTGGTGCTCCCGACCACGACGTGGAGAATTGTTACCCTTTGAAGACCAAGATTCAAGACCTTGTGAGGTGTGGTATTTTATGTTTTGAGGACGTGGACCCTAATGTGAAGAAGAACCCATTGCCCGAACATGGGAAATCTATCAACATGGTCCAGGGTTGCCCTGGAAAATACAAGGTCAAATATGTCAGTCATATTCAACAGTCTCTGGTCCAGATGCATCGTTTGTTGTGTGACTACAGTCATTATGAGCATGACCATGATAGATGCCGAGTCTGCTCTGTTAACCGATTGGGTTGTTGCCAGGTGCGCAAGGATGTTCAGGAAATGCTGGACGAAGGAGTCATTGAGATCCTTCAAAATAGAAATGTTGATGAAAATGAGCCTGAGGTCAACGTAATTTCCCCAGTGTTCCGGATACCCGAGCCTGTTATCATCAAGTACAATGGTAGCAAGCAGAAGGCTTCTCCCGCTCTGATCATTAAGCCTGCTGGTCCTGTGCCTTGCTCTTCTGAAAAGGCAGTTCCCTATCGCTACAACGCCGTAGCAGTAGAGAATGGGAAAGAGGTGTCCTTGTCCTCTTCTTCTGTTGTGAATATTGCCGATGTTAGCGGTTTGACCCGTAGTGGCCGTGTATTTTCAGCACCGCCGAAGCCTCAAATTAATGTTGATTTTGTTGAACGCCCGATCGGGAACGCTGTGAATTCTCCGAATCCGGCACTTGCTGTTAAGCCCTCCTCCGTACTGAAAACTCCTACTTCTGTTGGCCCGAGTGGCAATGTGAAAGAAGACTGTGATGAGATGTTGAGACTCATCAAAAGGACCGAGTACAATGTTGTAGACCAACTTCTATAAACGCCATCCAAAATATCTGTGTTATCCTTACTCTTAAATTCAGAACCACACCGAGAGGCTCTGCAGAAGGTGTTGGATGTGGCATATGTAGATCACGATGTCACTTTGGAGCAATTCGATAGCATTGTTGCAAACATTACTGCTTGCAACAACCTGAGCTTTTGTGACTCTGATCTCCCTGAGGAGGGAAGAGACCACAACTTGGCTTTACACATATCTATGAATTGCAAAGACGACGCCATGTCCAATGTACTGGTGGACACCGAGTCATCATTGAACGTATTGCCAAAGTCCACTCTCTCAAAGCTATCATATCAAGGGCCTCCCATGAGGCAGAGTGGAGTAGTTGTGAAGGCTTTCGATGGGTCTCGCAAAACTGTGATTGGGGAAGTTGATCTCCCAATCAAGATCGGACCAAGTGATTTCCAGATTACCTTCCAGGTTATGGACATTCACCCATCGTATAGTTGTCTCTTAGGCAGACCATGGATTCACGAGGCAGGCGTCGTGACGTCCACCCTACACCAGAAATTGAAATTCGTGAAAAACAAGAAGCCGGTGGTGGTAGGGGGAGAAAGGGCTCTCCTGGTTAGCCATTTGTCTTCCTTCTCTTATATAGATGCCGAGGTTGAAGTTGGAACTCCTTTCCAAGCGTTATCTATTGCTGAGCCTATTGAGAAAGGAGCTCCTTCATTTGCTTCCTACAAAGATGCAAAGCTGGCCATTGAGCGTGGTGCAACCACTGGTTTAGGAAAAATGATTGAGTTAGAAGACAACGAGTCTCGGGCTGGCATAGGTTTTTTCTTCTGGTACTTTCAACAAGCAAGGGTTATTCAAGAGTGGAGGTTTCATCCACACTGGTCTAGATGAGGAGGTTGCTACCGTTTTAGAAGAAGATGCAGAGGATTCTGGCAATTTCATTATCCCTGGAGGGGTCTGCAACAATTGGGTCGCTGTGGATATTCCAACAGTTGTCCATAAGTCAACGTTGATTTCTAAACCCATTGAACATAATGACCCAACACCATCTCCCAATTTTGAATTCCCTGTATTTGAGGCAGAGGAAGATGATGTTGAAGAGATTCCTGATGAGATCACCCGACTACTTGAGCATGAAGAGAAGATCATTCAGCCGCATCTTGAGAATCTGGAAACAGTCAACTTGGGGTCTGAAGATTGTGTGCGAGAGGTAAAGATTGGGGCACTTCTGGAAGAATCTGTTAAGAAGGGGTTGATTAAGTTGCTACGAGAATATGTTGACGTCTTTGCCTGGTCATATGAAGACATGCCTGGTCTAGATACTGATATTGTGCAACATTTCCTACATTTAAAGCCTGAGTGCGTGCCTGTGAAGCAGAAACTCAGAAGAACTCATCCTGATATGGCAGTGAAGATCAAAGAGGAAGTTCAGAAGCAAATCGATGCGGGGTTTCTGGTGACTTCTATATATCCTCAATGGGTGGCCAATATTGTGCCCGTGCCTAAGAAAGATGGAAAAGTCCGGATGTGTGTGGACTATAGAGACTTGAATAAAGCTAGTCCGAAAGATGTTTTCCCTCTACCACATATTGATATGTTGGTAGATAATACAGCTAAATTCAAAGTCTTCTCGTTTATGGATAGATTTTCCGAATATAATCAGATTAAAATGGCACCCGAGGATATGGAGAAGACAACATTCATCACACCTTGGGGAACATTCTGTTATCGAGTGATGCCCTTCGGTTTGAAGAACACTGGAGCCACGTATCAACGAGCTATGACCACCTTGTTTCATGATATGATACACAAGGAGATTGAGGTATATGTTGACGATATGATTGTTAAGTCAAGAACGGAAGTTGAACATGTAGAGCATTTGTTGAAGCTTTTCCAGCGTTTGAGGAAATATAAGCTTCGTCTGAATCCCAACAAGTGTACATTTGGAGTCCGTTCTGGCAAGTTATTGGGCTTCATTGTTAGTGAAAGAGGTATTGAGGTTGATCCTGCAAAGGTCAAAGCAATACAAGAGATTCCTGCGCCCAAAACTGAGAAGCAAGTCCGAGATTTTCTTGGCCGCTTGAATTATATCTCCAAGTTCATATCCCACATGACTGCCACATGTGCGCCTATATTCAAGCTCCTCCAGAAAGATCAGTCCCATGATTGGACCGAGGATTTCCAGAAAGCTTTCGACAGTATTAAAGAATATCTGTCTGAGCCTCCGATTCTGTCTCCGCCTGTAGAGGGAAGGCCTTTGATCATGTATCTGACTGTTCTTGAAGACTCGATGGGTTGTGTCCTTGGTCAGCAAGACGAATCAGGGAAGAAGGAGTATGCTATTTACTACCTGAGTAAGAAGTTCACTGATTGTGAGTCTCGATACTCAATGCTTGAAAAGACATGTTGTGCTTTGGCTTGGGCTGCTAAGCGCTTACGCCAGTATATGATAAATCATACGACTTGGTTGATATCCAAAATGGATCCAATCAAGTACATCTTCGAGAAGCCTGCTTTAACAGGGAGAATTTCCCGTTGGCATATGTTGTTATCTGAGTATGATATTGAGTATCAAGCTCAGAAGGCTATTAAAGGTAGTATCTTGGCTGACCATTTGGCACATCAGCCTATTGAAGATTATCAGTCAGTTCAGTATGACTTCCCGGATGAGGAAATTCTGTATTTGAAAGTGAAAGACTGCGATGAGCCTACACTTGATGAAGGGCCAGAGCCTGGTTCCAGATGGAGTATGGTGTTTGATGGCGCTGTAAATCAGTATGGAAATGGTATTGGGGCCGTGATTATTACTCCTCAGGGCGCGCATATTCCTTTTACAGCAAGGCTAACTTTCAAATGCACGAATAATATGGCTGAGTATGAGGCCTGTATTATGGGATTGGAGGAATGTATTGATCTAAGGATCAAGCATCTTGATGTATATGGTGATTCGGCCCTCGTTGTTAATCAGATTAAGGGTGAATGGGAAACGAATCAGCCTGGTCTCATTCCATATAGAGATTATGCGAGGAGGATTTCAACGTTCTTTACTGAGGTCGACTTCCATCATATTCCTCGAGATGAGAATCGGATGGCAGATGCTCTTGCTACACTTGCTTCGATGATTGTGGTTAAATTGTGGAATGAAGTCCCCAATATCACCGTGATGCGCTTGGACAGACCAGCTCATGTATTTGCAGTAGAAGAAGTAAAAGATGATAAGTCGTGGTATTATGATATCAAATGTTTCCTTCAAAGCCAGATTTACCCGCCTGGGGCATCTGTAAAAGATAGGAAGACTTTGAGGAGATTGTCAGGCAGTTTCTACCTCAATGGCGAAGTGCTTTACAAAAGAAATTTTGACATGGTTCTGCTCAGATGCGTGGATAGACACGAAGGAGACCTGTTGATGACTGAGGTCCATGAGGGTTCATTTGGTACTCATTCCAATGGACATGCCATGGCTAGAAAGATGTTGAGAGCAGGCTACTATTGGCTGACAATGGAGTCTGACTACTGCAAATTTGTGAAGAAATGCCACAAGTGTCAGATTTATGCTGATAAGATTCATATTCCCCCGACACTTTTGAATGTGATCTCATCACCATGGCCTTTCTCCATGTGGGGAATTGACATGATTGGCATGATAGAGCCGAAAGCGTCCAATGGACACAGATTTATTCTCGTAGCAATTGATTACTTCACCAAGTGGGTTGAAGCGGCGTCGTATGCAAATGTGACCAGGCAGGTGGTCGTGAAGTTTATCAAGAATCAACTCATATGCCGATATGGTGTGCCAGATAAGATCATTGCTGATAATGAATCTAACTTGAATAACAAGATGATGAAAGAACTGTATAGTGAGTTCAAGATCGCGCATCATAATTCTTCTCCTTACAGACCTAAGATGAATGGGGCTGTTGAAGCTGCTAATAAGAACATTAAGAAAATTATCCAGAAGATGGTTGTTACGTACAAAGATTGGCATGAGATGTTGCCATTCGCTTTGCATGGATATCGTACATCTGTCCGCACTTCAACAGGGGCAACCCCTTTCTCTCTTGTTTATGGCATGGAGGCGGTACTCCTAGTAGAGGTGGAGATCCCATCAATGAGAGTCTTGATGGAAGCCAAGTTGACTAATGCTGAATGGGTTCAGAGTCGTTATGACCAGCTGAATTTGATTGAAGAAAAGAGGTTGACTGCCATGTGCCACGATCAGTTATATCAGCAGAGGATGAAGAAAGCTTTTGATAAGAAGGTCAAGCCTCGTGTGTTCTGAGAAAGTGACCTTGTGCTCAAGAAAGTCTTGTCTTTCGCGCCCGATTCCAGGGGCAAGTGGACTCCAAACTATGAAGGTCCATATGTTGTTAAGAGAGCCTTTTCAGGCGGTGCTTTGATACTTACAACTATGGATGGGGAGGATTTCACTCGTCCTGTGAATTCAGATGCAGTCAAGAAATACTTCGCCTAAAAAAATAAAAAATAAATAGCTCGCTAAGTTGAAAACCCGAAAGGGCGGCTTAGGCAAAAATGAGTGTCTCGGTGGATTGAAAACCCGAAAGGACGGTCCAAGCAAAAGTTAGAGACATGAAAAATGAATATAGGTATCCCGCTAGATTGAGTACCTCATCCTGGGGAATCTAGGCAAAAATTAGGGATTTGGCAAGTAACTGCATCCTGACAAGACTTTGTTCTACAACTGTCATTCGTCAGAAATCCTTGCTCATTATCAGCCAAAGCTTCAAATACATCGGATTCAGAATTGGTGGAGAAATGGTCATTATGTTCAATGTAGCCCTTTTCCAATATATATCACCAATTTCAAATTTGTAAAGATCTATGGAGTCTTGCCATTCGCAGACTACCATTCTATCAAATAAATTTGAGCCTTTTATCCAATTATTGGCACTCTTATTTGTTTCTATTCAACAAATGTTTTGCATGTTTTGATTAAGAAAATATCATTGTTTTAAACGATCAAATTTTTTATAATTTGTTTTTAAACAAAGTGAACATTCACAATGACGAAAGGATACTTAGGAGATCCTCAGTGCTCTCCCAAGGGTGGTACGATCCCCAACAGGGTAAGATTTTTGTCCATATTCCTGGCATGACTGTATCTCCTCCCTCCGGAACCCCTTGTGGTTTATCCTACCAAGTGGATTGCTTGTTGAGAGTCACCTCTCTTCCCTTCAGCAGAGTAGCAATCTTTCTTCCTCAGCAACTTGGATCTCTTTGGGCAAGAGCGGTATTTGGTGGTTGATCCCGATAAATCCTTTATCTCCTCGGATAGATTCCCCAGTAGAGTTGTTGGTGTGGTGGACCTTGTCTGTGATAACTCTCGTTCCCAGCTGGAATGATTGACGATTCATCCCTTGCAGAGTTCTTTGCTTCCTGGTATCTCTGATCCCCAGCAGATTGGATACTCCCCGGTGAACTTGGCTTTCTCTCTTGAGATGTAGTACCGGGTGGTTGATTCCTGGACCTGGTTGTGTTAGATATGTCTGTCTGTCAGCATACATCATACATAAACCACGCATATTCATGCATAATTATAACATTCAGATATTCATGTTGCATTCTTTGCCATATATCGTTGTTTGCTGTCTCCTGCTATTTGGTGATATACTTCCCCGAGCAGATGTGTGTGTTTGATCTCTCCATATAGAGTCAGCTCCATAAGCAGAAAGCGTCTATCCTTTCTTCCATATTCCCCACCGGGTTATATCCTCGTGGATGTTGATTGTTTTTGTTCCTTCCCAACACATATACTGGGATGGTTTTCCCCATTGAGTTATATCCTCACCGGGACAAGTCGTGATTTGGTGTGCCTATCTAGTTTGATCCTAGATCGGTCTCTTGAGACTCTTTTCCTGTTTCCCCGTGGTAAATGAATAATTGCTCAATAATTAGTAATTATTATCCCCGGCGGAGTTTGTGTTTCTCTACCCTCATACCGGCAGTTGTAAACCCTATTTCTTCCCTTTTTGTAGAGTAACTATTTTTGCTCATCTTTAATTGGTGACAGTTATCTTCATCCAATATTCGGTGATGATATCCCCTCATCTGCTTGGATAATTGCCCTGATTACGCAATTTATCCCCAGCGGGTCATCTCTCGTCTACCTTGTTGTTGTTGGTAACGATTGTTTCTCCCCTGAATTGGTCATCATTATATACCTAGTTTCGGTATCCCGATGCCTTTTCTTTTCAGTCGATTTATCCTTTATTAACCCAGTAACCGGTTGTGGATAATCGTCTATGCGAGTATATTATCTACGTTCTGACGGTAATAAATAGTATATCTCATGCACTCTCGGGTCTGAAGCCTTTTGTTCTTCCCCAGTTGAGTAAGATTCGTATCCCCTTTGTGGAGTCGAATATCCATCCTGTAATCGAGTTTGCTTTTAGCCCTCTTTTGGATGATGAGTGTTTTGGGAATATTCCCCAATTCACGCCTTGGTTGGTCACCTATTATATGCCTAGTAACCGGTATCCCTGGTGTTCCTTCCTCTCTGCTCCCTATTATGACTTTTTGTCCCCTGTGGAGTCAGAATCCCTGAGTTGAAGTATATCTTTTAGGTTTTCCTCAGACGTTTTGAAGTTTTGATATCTCTCACCCTTATACCGGTCTTGGATATTCATCTCTTCCTGAGCATGTTGTATCTCTCACCCTCATACCTGGCGTTCAGATCACATGTCTCCTTGAGCTTATTACCCAGTAACCGGTAATACCTCGTCCCGCTGCTTCCCCAGGAGTGTCCTTGTGGACATCCCCAGCGAAGTCCCTTAGTGGATTGTTTTCATCCGGATTTTATCCGAAGTATCCGCTGTGGATAGTTTTTTGCTGTATTGGCATATTCCCCAATACATGCATCTTCGAGTCAGCTCGAGTCTTTCAATTGGATCTTTTCCCTTTGGAATTATATTCCCCACGCTTTGAGTCGTGACCTGCTCACGCATTTTTATCCCTTTTCTATCCCCAGGAGAGTCCCCAGGGTCTTGGTCCCATGGAGTGAATTGCTCATATGGATTATCAGTGGCTTCTGATTTCTTTGTTTTTATGGACACATATCTCCACAGAGTGCTACCATTTTTCATACCTACATTTGCATCATGAGGTCTCTTAGGGGCCAAAATCCGTCTATGTTATTATTTAAGCCCATTCTACCCCGTCGAGACGAAGATTTTAACCTTCACTTCTCCGGCTAGAATGACCTTACATACATGCATGTGTAAGACCCCAATTTTGACCTTAAGATCCCTCATGGCATCATAACATTGCATTTGCATTGCCTCAAGGATCTTTAGCATCTTGGTTCCCTTTGCCTTTGGTTGGGACTCCTTGTGATTGGTTTGAGATCACCAAGCATGCTTGAATTATACATCATTGTTTCTCTTACTTTTGTTTACTAACCAAAAGCACAAAAATGTGTCACTAACATCTTTTGTTTGAAGCTTGAGTATCATCCAAGACACTTTGTGGGTTCTATTTAGATGATCAGTCAACACAAGGGAATGACTTGAGATACTTCCAACAGGTTCAAATGGGGTCTATTCGTCAGTCAAAACGTTAATCGTGAAGGAGCAAAAGTTTGTTCATGAGTTGTCATGCTCGCTAGGCGAGCAGAATGGGTCGCCTAGCGAGTCCCAAGAAAAGCCACCAGAATCACCTACGCTCAGAGGAATTTCTTGAACTGTCATGCTCGCTAGGCGAAGCCCACGTGTTTAAAATAAATAAATAAATAAATAAATAAAATATAACAGAAAATTTTTGGACTTGGGCCTCTCTCATTTGAGCCCACAGGTCCATAAAAATCAGGTTATAAATTCAGAGTTTCAGTGAAACAAAAGGCCATTCTATTCCTATTACCCTGGCAGGGAAAAAGATAGTGAGAGAAGAGCTAACAGAGTTCAGAGCAACCTCCAGAGACTGAAGGGAACTCATCGGCAAAGAACCAATTCCCTCTCATATAAACCCTAAGAGTGCTTTGCAAACCCAACCGGGCAATTCAATTTCATTCGATATCTCCAGTCAGGTTTGCCTTATTCCCATTACTTTATGCTTTTAATTTGAATGCTCTGAATGTATGAGGTATTATGGGTGAATTTGATACCCTTTTGATGCATGTGTTTGACAAGAGGTTTAGGCCTCCTACCCTTGGTTGCTTTTTGTGAGCTTTTTGTGAATTTTAATGGCATGATTCATGTGGTTACATTTTGATTTGGGGGCAACTCTTGATTACCCTATCTTGTTTCTCTAACCTGTTTGTTGAGTTTTGTTTTGTGAGGGCTCATATGACTCTTGCAGAGATGGCTTTCCTGGTGTTCCACTTTATTTGTGGGATACCACCTGGAGGTTTATTCCGATTACCTGTACTGACTGACTTTCTTTGATGGTGTTTAGCTTGGGAATCTCTGGGTTTCTTATTTATCTAATTGTTGTTACTTCGGATCTTTATCCGTGTGGTAGACCTCTCAATCCCTTTATTTTTCCCGCATTTTACCGCTTTCTTAGGTTTCGTATAGCCTCTCGTTGCATGTCAATTAAGGTTGCGCGGTTCCTTCATCTAGGACTGCCTTTTTGCATAAGCATCCCTAAAACCCCAAACTCATTGATTTTTCTTCTCCTAAGAACACGTTATCTCCTTCTACTACAGGCGAGTAAGTCTCCAAAGGTCGAGCATCCGGTAGATTGCGTAGTAACGTCGTTCACCCCAAAACACAACCCTTACCCCATAGGTGGTCGAACTACATTTTGCTCTGATTTTCATCCCAGATGAGATACGTAGGCATAAGACGCGATGTCTTAGCGAGCACACTCCTCTTTAACCCATAGGTAGCCGAGCTACGAAGACTCTGATTCTCAGATTCATATGAGATACGTATGCAGTGGATGCGACGTCCGTGCGAGTCATTTTCTTTTGACCCTTCTTTTAGTAAGTAGTACATTAGATAAACATACACGCTTTTCTCATCCCTTAATCATGTTTGCACAAATAAATTTTCAAAAAAAAAAACAACAACCTTTGCAACAAATGTGAAAAGGGCTCCCTAGGAGTACCTAGGATGTTTTGGGTGCCTAACACCTTCCCATTGCATAACCAACCCCCTTACCCAGATCTCTGACATTTTTACTAGTTTTTGATTCGATAAAACTTTTAGGTTTTTGTTCGCTTTATAACCATTCCTTTGGATAAATAGAAGTGCGGTGGCGACTCAACTTGTATGATTTACCTTGGATTTAGTCAATATCTCTAATGGTAACGAATACCCCGCTACAGCATGTATAGTTTTTTTTTCGAAAGACTCTTTTAGGATCATGATGGCATTGGTAGCTCATTTTGATTTAGAGTTGCATCAGATGGATGTAAAGACCGCGTTTCTAAATGGAAACATTGAAGAGACAATATATATGGTGCAACCAGAAAACTTTGTATCAGAAGACCCAAAGTTTATGGTTTGCAAACTCAAGAAATACATCTACGGCCTTAACCAGGCTTCCCGTCAATGGTATTACAAATTTCATCAAGTAATATCCTCATTTGGTTTTGAGGCTAATCCAGTTGATAATTGTGTATACCAAAAGTTCAATGGGAGTAAATTTGTTTTCTTGGTACTATATGTAGATGATATCCTTTTGGCAAGCAACAATATAGGCTCATTGCACGAAACCAAGAGATTTCTCACAAATAAATTTGAGATGAAAGATCTTGGGGATACCTCCTTTCTCTCGGGAATTCAAATACTTAGAGATTGTTCTCGAATTATTTTAGGATTGTCACAAAGGAGCTATATTGATACAGTTCTGGATAGATTCACCATGAAAGATACTAAACCAGGAGACATATTTGTTGCTAAAGGAGACAAGTTTTGTCTAAAATAATGTCCCACTATGGATCTTGAAAAGGAAGAGATGCATAAGGTTCCATGTGCTTCAGTTGTGGGAAGTCTTATGTATGCTCAAGTTCGCACCCATCCCGACTTAGCATTCATTGTAGGAGTTCTTGACATATATCTAAGCAACACTGGTATGCAGCACTAGATAGCAGTAAAGCGTGTAATGCACTACCTGGAGAGAACAAAATACTTCATGCTCACTTATCGAAAGTCAGATAACTTGAAGATCATTGGGTATTCTGACTCAAATTTTGCAGGATGCCCAGATAACTGACGTTCCACATCTGGTTACATCTTTCTCTTGGATGGAGGAGTCGTCTCCTGAAAGTCTTCCAAACAAACCTTAGTGGCTCCCTTCATCATGGCAGCAGAGTTTGTGGCTTACTTTGAGGCATAAAATCATGCAATCTGGTTGCGGAACTTTGTCACAATCCTACATATTGTTAGGAGTATTGAAAGGCCCTTGAAGATTTATTGTGACAATAGTGCAGTTGTGCTCTACTCCAACAACAATAAGTTCTAGAAAATCAAAATTTATTGATATCAAGTATCTTGTTGTGAAAGAAAGAGTTCAGGAGAAGAAAATTTTGATAGAACATATAGGGACAAACTTAATGCTACCTAACCCACTAACCAAAGGTTTGACGCCTAAGGATTTTCATAGGTATGTTGGTCACATGGGTCTTGGTTTTGAGATCGCCTTTGATTAGTGAGAGTTTTTTTCTCATTTTTTTATGTTCTATATTTTGGTTTTATTTTGGTACAAACTTTATGTTATGTTTAATTTTCTGCAGAAATAAAAACTTATAAGGTACTATTGTTATAATAATATTAAGTTTTTTGTTATGTGCAAATATTGTAACTTTGAATTGCACCTAAGGAACTTCAGTTTGATCTCACTAAAGACTCCAGTAGGACCAGTTGGAAATATGCATGATTTAGAGATCACATTGCATGAAATTTTCATATGTCACTCATCTATATCGATTTATGTCATCAAGTACGTTGATGTGGTGGTCTCGGGGTTCTGTCACGTTATACGTTAGTGACGACAACAGTGATGGTCTCATTATTGATGTATGAGGTGGATCAAATTGTAAAGTTGAAATCTAAGGATAAATAATATTCAGATGTGCGTCTAAAGAACTGTGATATAATTATTAAAATATATCGCTCAAGTGAGAGATTGTTGGAATATTTTTATATATATTATTTTAATATTCCAATGATTATTATATGGGTCTATATATATTTTAATTATATTAGTTATTTTATCAATTAAGTGCCTTAAATAATTAAGTCATCAAATAGAGTTAAAAAGCTGATTAGATTTTATTTAGAAATTATTTAATTAATTAAATTATTGGATATGTGCTCAAATATGAGTGGATGTCAAGATGATCTAATTTGAAATAATGAGAACTCTAATTGGCCATCACATTATATATAGGTTATGGTTCTCAATATACCGTACACAAGTAAATTATCTTTTCTCCCCATCTGAAGAGAATTCGAGGCATAAGGAATATCGGTTGAGGAAGAACCACAAAAACCATCAACTTATGGGTTTTAAGATTACTATCAAAAGAGAATTTTTTCAATGGATATAAGTATTTTAGAATTAATTTATCGATCCTATAATTGTATACATGTTTGTATGACTATTTTGGTTATGCATAAATTATATGTCATAATATGTTGAGATTGATTTAAATTCTAACATATTTTCCTCGTAGCATGTTGACTAAAGCGTTTGATATTATTGTTAACACCGGTATATAACCCAAATCCCATGGGCTGAGTTATAACTTGATATGGTTTCAAAATCTATTATGGAGCATAACTTAGTGCATACCACTTATATACATTACATTCATCATAGCCAAGAGAAGCCTTTAGATATTTTAAATAACGAGCATATCACTTTCCTTTTATTTTGGTTAAATAATTCTTTCGTCTACTCTAAATCTATTTCTAGTGGAAAATCACTTCTTCCTCTAGCTATATTGCTTCATGAGGGTCATATTACTAGCTTGATAATTCTTGTTGGCTAAATTGTACCAATATTTAGATGACTTATATAGTTATCTTTCAAAAAATGGGATTCTCTTTTGAACATGGAGGGTCCAATTTTGCTTCTACGGCTTTCGTTGAATGTCATATTTTCATATAGGTTTGAAAATATTGATATCCATCCCCCATGCGATTCCTTTCTAAGGAAAACTTGCTTACCTTAATGAAAAAGATAATTCCACGCATCTTAAGACCGTTCACAAACAATATTCCAAATAGTTCCTTACCTTTGCGCCACACATTACTACTTTGTATCCTTTTGCTAATCACCCATGGATCCACGTTGGTTTACTCAAAATTTTTCTTATTTAGGTACTTCAAAGTTTCCTTCTTTACTCAAAAGAATATTTATTTGGTCGAACGATTCCTTTAGATGTTACTGGAAAAACAACTAGGGTATGTCCTCGGGTATGAAAATCCCCATCAATAAAAAAGATTCTGGGTTTCTCATAATTTGATGTACTATAGAAGATAGTACATTCAAGAAGGCTCTAATTGATTCAGGATTTAGCGTCAATTTGATGTCATTATTAACTTATAAAAATTTTGGCATCATAAAATTGAATGAAACGAAACAAAGATGAATTTAAAATTTGCATATCACTACACAAAGATGTTATTTAAAATTCAACAGACACATTTAAATTTCTAGTTGACTTCGTGATTGTGAATATGCCTGAAGACAAAGAGATATTTCTCATTCTTGGTCGACCATTCTTGCTTACAAATAGATGAAATATCTTAGAAGAATGTAATAGCAATTTAAAGGTTTATGATGAGTAAATAACATTAAATGTGTTAGAAATCAGAAAGCAAGAGGAAGACAAATAAAATCACTATCAAGTAAGTATGATTAAAACATGTGCCGAAAGCCAAATTCAAACACTACGACAAGATAAACTCTCAAGAATAACATCTCAAATGGTTACGTCACCACCAACACCTCTCATAAAAAAAGTTTCAAAAATCCATTCCAAAAGTCTAGCGAGAAAAAAAAAAGTGGCATTGAAGTAATGCTATGGAAATATTGAGTAATCTATTGCACAAAGCGATCTCAATCTCTAAGGAAATGATATCATGTTTAAGAAGAAAAAAAATCAACGAACTTTGGAAGATGAAATATTCATCCTAGCATGGATGGTGAGGTGTAAAGATAATGATGTTAAACGAGCATTGTTTGAGAGGCAATCCAAAAGAGGTACTCTGACCTTTTTTTTTTTTAATTATGTTTTGAATTAAAGTTAGTTTATTTAGTTTATATTTTTAGTATGTTTATTTTCGTATGGTTATATGATAATTCGTAGTAAAATAATGATTGTCTTAAAACCGATTAAAATAGCTATTTTCAGTCCAGATACATAGCACATGTTAAAGTACTTTTTACATATTTTGAAACATTCTAATGTGATTTTATTGAGTTATATTAAACGTTGAGCAGGTTTACAATGACGGATGGTGATATCACACCAAATTAGATGTACCGTATAGGTTGTTCATGTCTAATCCAATATGGTGAGTGACACAAAAACAAACAAACACTTTGTTTAATCAATTTGGAGCATTTTGGTATGTATTACTTATTAAAAACTCGTATATGTTCTTAATTGATTTCATTTGTAATGTTTACACACATTAATGCAAGTTATTTATTTTTAGTCCAGAGTCTTTCGTACTAACATTTTTATTTTTATTTTTATTTTATCCTTTAAATATCCACATTGAGCTTGTTTCCATTTTTTGTTTTAACCTTAATTTATAACTCTTGATCTAAACACTTCTCTACCATACTTGGAGTAAAAGAATTACGCCTCAAAGATGTGTATAATTTAAGTTTGAGGTTGTTGGAATAACAATTAATAAATTTAGAGTATCAATTAGAAATTCAAGAAATCAAATGAATATGAGTACAGTTTAAAGAGAAAAGCAACTGAGTTGAAAAAAAAATCAACTAATTTAAATTTAAAAAAAAAAGAAAAAGAAAATTTTGAAAAATAATCAACTAGAAAAGATAAGAAAAAGAAATGCTCTCTAACAATAGTTTTAAAAATGGTATGAAAAAAAAGTGAGATTTTCATTTGAACATGACCCATTACTTTTTATTATTTTAATCTATTGCATTTGTTTCCTTTGCCACCTTAAATAGCCTCTAGCAATGCTAGTTTGTCAAGCTTCCAAAATGATTACTAGCATCAAAAATATTTTTGCAATCTTCTGCATTGTTTTGGTCATCATGAACACAGGTGAGAAACAATTTCATAATAATTTTCTTTAGCTTTTATTCTTGTAAAACTTGTTATACAGATTTATAATGCCATGAACGTTTCTAATGATAGTATTTGGATTTGCAGGTGTAACGAGTGAACAGGTTATTGTTCGCTCTAAAATCTGCCTTGGCACAGGGTCTTGTCCAAATAATGATGCACATTGTTCCAAATTTTGTGCAGTAAAGAGTTATTCTAAAGGTGGAAATTGTATTGGAAATGTATGCTGTTGCGATAAATAGCTATATGTTGGATAATTGCAACTATTCTCAAATAATGTATTTGCTTAACACTATATGCAAATAAGACTGTATTATTTCCGTACAGGAAAATTGAGAAAAAATAGAATATTTTAATTTTCATTACATTTTATATTTGCATTTGTATGAGTTTATGGAATACAAATTTATCATTTATGTATCTTTTAAATTTGAGATTTGGGTTGTGTGAAAAGAGAAACGGGTGGAAATAAAGGATTGTGTATTTGTGGGAGAACATGATAAGCTATTTTCTGGTAACATTTCCGTAGCTCTTGTGATTAATCTTTTATAGTGTCGATCAGGTAAATGATTTGTCCTTTAGAGGAAGAACAATTTAGATTGGAATGGATAAACAATTTATTTATTTTTTTTTGTCTATTCCTCTTATTTGTTTATCCTTGCTTTGGTTTCGATTCGTGGAGATGAGATGAATTTTTTTAAGTAATATTATAGAATTTAGATTTTCTTTTATCATTAATTTTCAATATTTACAATTGAATTAACCTTTAAATTTCAATTATTTTAATTTAATAATATATTATAGGACATTGTTATATAATGAATTATACATTACAGTTGAAAATTTATGGATTAATTTGTAATAAGTATATGCCATTATAATTCAAAATAATATATTAGAAACAATTTATAAATTATAAGTTAAATTTGAAAGAATTATTTGATAATTTTTTTAGTATTGTAATGAGATTTAATATTTAAAGGTAAATTTTGTAATATAAATAAGAATTATATTTTTAAAAGAATATTTAAGATATGTTTGTCTATTTAGAAGTATTATTTGATTAATTTATTTTAAACATTACAATGTATTTTTTTTTTGTTAATTGTTGTTATAAAAAAAGAGATTAATTGAAATACACTGTCAGTGTAAAAGGGTTTTACACCATCAGTTAATTATAGACGTTGGATATTAAAAGAAGTTTGACTTTTATTTTAAAAATCTATAAAGTAATACAAACGGGTGATGGTGATGAACTGACGGTGTAAAATTTTTTACACCGACAGTGTATAGTAATTAATCTCATAAAAAAATTGTTGTTACAAAAAATTGCTAAGAGACAAAAAAAATTGATTAATTTAGTTCTCATAATTTTTTATTAAATTATTTTTATAAGAAACAAAAAATTGATAAGAGACATAAAATTATTTTTATTTTTATAGGAATTAAATTAGTTCTCATAATTTTTTATATAAAAGAAATTTTAAAAAAATTTAGAATGTTGTGTTTGGAAGAGTGCCACATCATATTTTTAGTGATGTGGTGAGTAAGTAATTGAGTTGTCAATAAAATAGTAGGAGACTCAGATTTAAAATATTATAATAGAAGATTAGTATAAGAAAAATAAAATAAATAATAAATTTATAATTATTGTTACAAAATTAATTATTTATTTTTCATGAGTGATTTGAATAATAATAATGTTATCATTTTTATTAAGAAACGAAAAATTATTTGTAATTTTATAGGAATTAAATTAGTTCTCATAATTTTTATCGAATTATTTGAAACTTGAATAATTTTATTTTTGTAAGAATTGAATCAACTCTCATAGTATTTATCGAATTATTTGAAAATTAATTAATTTAATTTTTTTAAAGAAATTAGGGGTGCGCAATCGAAAACATAATGAAAATTTAATAGTTTGAGTTTTGATGTATGGTATGGATGCATAATTTGTTTGCATGATTTTTAATTAAAAGAATAGAAATGGATAAGTCATGGAATACGAAAATAGAAGTGTTTTAATTAAAAGAGTTTATAACTGAAAATGCTACACATTTTTCTTAAATAAATAAAAAAAAGGTTTGAAATTTTTGAAATGTGTTTGAAAGTGTATCAATTTTTACCTATTATAATAGTTGATTAGTATAAGAAAACTAAAATAAATAGTATCTTTATAATTGTTGTTACAAAATTGATAATTTCTTTTTTATGAGTGATTTCAATAGTAATAGTGTTATCATTTTTATTAAGAGACGAAAAATTATTTTTATTTTTACAGGAATCAAATTAGTTCTCAGAAATTTTTATCGAATTATATGAAAATTGACTAATTTTAATTTTGTAAGAATTGAATCAACTCTCATAGTGTTTATTGAATTATGTGAAAATTAATTAATTTAATTTTTTTAAAAGAAATTAAGGTGTGCAATTGAAAATATAATGAAATTTTAATAGTTTGAGTTTTGAGGTATGGTGTGGATGTACAATTTGTATAAGTATATAATATTATATATGAAATACGAAAATATGTGGAAGCAATATAAATAAATCATTGAGTATATGTGATTTTTAATTAAAAGAATAGAAATTGATAAGTCATGGAATACGAAAATAAAAGTGTTTTAATAAAAAGAGTTTATAAATGAAAATGTTAAACATTTTTCTTAAATAAATAAAAGAAAGTTTAAAAAAATTTGGAATGTTGTGTTTGGAAGTCTGGCACATCAGATTTTTAGTGACGTGATGAGTAAGTTAACGAATGGTCAATAAAATACTGTGAGGCTCAGTTTTAATATATATTAATAGATGATTAGTATAAGAAAACTAAAATAAATAGTATCTTTATAATTGTTATTACAAAATCTATTATTTCTTTTTTATGAGTGATTTGAATAATAATAATGTTATCATTTTTTATTAAGAGGGAAAAAATTATTTTTATTTTTACAGGAATCAAATTAGTTCTCATAATTTTCTATCGAATTATTTGAAAACTAACTAATTTTATTTTTGTAAGAATTGAATCAACTCTTATAGTGTTTATCGAATTATTTAAAAATTAAATAATTTAATTTATTTAAAGAAGTTAGAGTGCGCAATCGAAAAATATAATGAAAATTTAATAGTTCGAATTTTGATGTATGATGTGGATGCACAATTTGTATAAGTATAACATTATATATGGAATGAAGAAGCAACATAAATAATTTGATGAGTATACATGAATTTTAGAATAGAAGTGGATAAGTCATGGAATACGAAAATAGAAGTGTTTAAATTATAAGAATTTATAAATGAAATGTTACACATTTTTCTTAAATAAATAAAAAAGTTTGAAAAAATTTGGAATGCTGTGTTTGAAATAGTATCACATCAGATTTTTAGTGATGGGGACTAAGTGATTGAGTTGTCAATAAAATAGTGTGAGACTCGGTTTTAACATATTATAATAGATGATTAGTATAAGAAAAATAAAATAAATAATAAATTTATAATTATTTTTACAAAATCAATTATTTCTCTTTCCTAAGTGATTTGAATAATAATAATAATGTTATCATTTTTATTAAGAAATGAAAAATATTTTAATTTACAGGAATTAAATTAGTTCTTATAAATTTTTTATCGAATTATTTGAAAATTGACTAATTTTCTTTTTATAAGAATTGAATCAACTCTCATAATGTGATATTTTTACAAAAATAACCCACTTTTTTAAAGAAATTCCCAAAATACCCCTGATTTCAAAAAAAAATCCAAAATACCCCACTTTTAGGAGGAGTCTCCAATTGAATTGCGACTCCTCTTAAAACTTGAATAGAGGCGCCAATTGGATTGGCTAGGGCAGGTTCCCTAGCCAATCCAATTGGCGCCTATGTGTAGGTTTTAAGAGGAGTCGCCAATTCAATTGGAGACTCCTCCTAAAATGCATTTTTTGTTTTATAAATAGATGCGTTGTATGACTAATTGTTCCACATCTCATATAATCATTTGGCTATCATGTTTGGTGTTCGTCGCCGATACGGAAAGGTGATTTATGCGAGAGGCAAACCTCAAATGCTGATGCTGTTTTGGAACATCACCACGTTCGATCAACTGAAGAGGGAGTTGGTTCGTTGATTAGATGGGAAAATACCAGAAGGGGAAAAAATCAGAAGTATTGAGAGACTTGACAGTATCTTTGGTTGGGTGCGAATGAAGACTGATAAGGATGCTAGGGAAATGATGTTCGGTCGAGACGACATCAATTTGATTGTTATAATCAGTTAGAAATATTAATGTTTTCAGATGTTTTGTATTGATGTTTGTTGTGCACCTCGTTGTAACAAGAACTTAATGATATATAATGATTGAATGTTACAAAAATACAATTTTACAAAAAGCTTAAGACCTAGATGATGCTCCTCGATTGGGACAATTGTTCTTGTTGTGTCCTAGTTGACGACAGATACTACATAATCTTCTCATTTTATCTGTGGAATCCATCTCTGTTCTTATACGTGTGCTATTTGGCCTTCCTTTCTTCTTTTTACGCATCTCGTCATTGTGCCAAACAATATCACCTTCCTATGGAGGCCAGTAATCCTCCATTGGTAGTACTGAGAAGCTTTGAGTATATACATTCATGATGGTGTTGGCCTTGTACACATCAGATAAATGGTTGTAAGCGTCTTGACGAGTATAAGCGTATGCTGCTATGACATGGGAGCAAGGTATGCGGAAGGCCTGGAATTTTCCACAATCGCACCAACTTCTGTTTAGTCTAACAGCGTAGGCTAAATTTGGTCTCCCCTCGTTGTGGCCCATTGTTTCCTGGACGCTAAAATTTTGTCTATGACGGTCAAAGACTGTTACGGCGTGTGTGCTAGCTCTGATGCTCTCCTCTTTCATGACCTTCATACAACACTCACTGAATACTTGCCCGGACATTAACACTAAACTCCATCTTTCACCTCTGGTTGTGAACATAGAAGCCAACCTATAATAGGTTGATCTTACCAAGGCGGTTATCGGCAGATTTCGAATTCCTTTGAAAACCCCGTTCATGCATTCCACAATATTTATTGTCATGTGGCCCCATTGACAACCTCTGTCAAATGCCCTTGTCCACTGCTCTACTGGTATGTTATTTATCCATCTCCCTGCGTCTTCATTAGACAGTCTAATTTCATCACGATAATATTGAAATGACGGTTGAGTTAAAGCATACCCAGCATTTACCACCTTCTTGCGAAGATTCTTATCTTTTATAGCACGCATGAAGTTTTGTGCAATGTGTCTGATACAGTAGACATGTGTAGAAGGAGGATCATGTCATCCGTTGTCATGGTTGTTGTAGGCACTCTCAATGGTAGCATGTCTATCAGAAATCAAACAGAGATTGGCTTGTGGAGCCACATGCGTTCTGAGATGTCGAAGAAATAAACCCCATCCACCAGCCGTTTCACCTTCAACAAGAGCAAAAGCAATGGGAAAGACATTGTTGTTGCCGTCTTGTGCAACCGCCATGAGCAAAGTACCCTTGTATTTTCCGTATAACCAAGTGCCATCAATTTGAATAATAGGTTTGCAGAATGCGAAACCTTTGATGCACGGGTCAAATGCCCAAAAGAGACGGTGAAATATTCTATTACCTGTAGCACAGGTTCCGTCTGGCATCATCGCTGGCACTGTCTCCATAATTGCCACAGTTCCTGGACATATGTTTTTAGTGCCCATAAAAACCGTGGCAATTCCTTGAATGAATCCTCCCAGTTGCCGAAAACCTGTTCAACAGTCTTTGTCCTCGCAATCCAGGCTTTCTTGTAAGATGGAGTATAATTATATGTTGTTCTGATATGGGATATAATTATACTCACCTTCACTGATGGGTCTTTATTAACCAACGGCAGAATGTCTTGACATATCAAAGTTGCGCTTAGTTTACGGTTATCTTGTTCAACGTTAGTTGCAATGCAACTGTGTGGTAGGTCTATTGAAGTGATCTCCCAAGAGTCGTTTTTCTTCTTATAAGACGCAGCCAAACGAAACTTACAAAGTATGTTACGACATTCGATAACATACCTTCTAGAATCAGTGCGTTTCACTGTAAAGTCAGCAGAGTTGTTCATGTGGAATTTTTTGATTGCCAGAACACATTCTTCTTGGGTACGAAACATGTCTCCCACCTTTAATTCGCCTTCTGATCTCGGATATGGATTATAGAAAACACTGTTGGATGTTTCATCATCGTGAAGATCCATATTTGTCATATGTTGAGGCGGATTGTAGACATGACTATGAGGTATTGGTGGTGGTTGATCATCATCTTCATCGTCGTTGTTCAGCATGTGATCAACCTGTATCTCGGTCTCCTCTTCTTCTTCATCAACGACATCCATTTCTGCCTCTGCTTCTGGATTGACGTCATCTGACCATTGTCGATCATCTTCACCAGATTCATCCTGATCGGTTAGTTGAGACTGTTGAGATGATGTACATGGTTGAAGAGTAATGTACAAATCAATACAGTTGCAGTCTGAATGTTCATGACTAACAAACATGTATTCAACATCTTCATCGTCTCGTACCTTAAGGGGGAAATACTTGCATTGACCATTCTCAAAAAATATTGGATTTTGATATGTGATCTTTGACACAATACCCTGTCGCATTACGCGAAAAACCGGCGGGAAAACAAGAACAACAGAGCCGCCACCGTGCGTTATTTATCCCAAAAGAGGGAAAGGAAACGCTCAGAGTAAACCTGGAAAAGACATGGTCTCGCGACCAAAGAGAATGGGATCGGGAGTCGGTTATGTGAAGGGAAGGTATTAACACCCCTACGCATCCGTCGTACTCGACGGGATCCACGCACAAAAGGAAGGAAAATGGTTGCTAAAAACGCTGCTCACAATCATCTACACAGGCTGAAAGAGACACAAGAGAACAAGAGACTGACTCGGCAGGATATCGTATCCTGGGCCTACTTAGTCTATCAAGCATAGACATCAGAGTCAGAGTAGTTCGGACTGGGGAAACGACACATGCTCGCTAGGATATCGCATCCTATGCATACGTATCTCCTTTGGACGAAGGAGAATCAGAGCATTCGTAGCTCGGCTCACGCACACAAACAAACACAGGCAAAGGCAAACGTGGAGCCTGAATGCCAATCACTGGACTTACATCAGCATCCGAACCAAACACACGCACAAGGAGGCAAACGTGGAGCCTGAATGCCAATCACTGGACTTATATCAGCATCCAAACCAAACACACGCACACTGGAACCCGAACGCCACTCGATGGACTTACATCAGCTTCCAAGCACACAACAACATGAAACAAAGACACAGGCGGAAGAAAGGTCTCGATTGCAACTAGGGCAAGAGAAAAGAATTTAGTGTTAGTGGTTAGTCAAACTCGACAAGACATCGCATCTCGTGCCTACGTATCTCATCTGGACATGAGAATCAGAGTTGCCGTAGTTCGGCTAAACTATTCCTGTTGGTTTGTGTTTTTTAAGTGGACAACGTCACTACGCAATCTACCGGATGCTCGACCTTTGGAGACTTACTCACCTGTAGTAGAAGGAGTTGACGTATCCTTAAGTGGGGATAATGTTTGTTTGTGTTTTAGGAAAGCTCAAGCAAGAAAGGAAGTCCTATACGAAGGAACCATGCTACCTTAATTGACATGCAAACGAGACTACGCGGAGTCTAGCAAACCTAGGGGATACAATCACACCACACAAACATATACAGCATGAAATAAACACACCAACAAGGGGCTCAAACATCAGGGCTAGGCTTTAGTCGAGGGGTCATATCAACCTCAACAAACAAGCCTCTGTATCGGGGTAAGGTTAGCTCTTAACCTTGCCATTGAGGGGCTAAGGTGAAGCTGATGAAAGGTGAGTGAAGATGAGACTTCACAGCTCTTATCCCTGACCAGGGAGAGCTTCAGACAAAGGAGCGTGGGTTCAGAATGTGGGAACCCTTCTACGCTCAAGACTCTGACACAACTGTACATTGTACAAGATCTTGGGTTTGTGTCCCAATGCATCAACACAGTGGTGTGAGCAGAGGGACGACTCAACAGAATAGTGGGAGATAGATTGCATATCTCTTTGATCCACCAATTGCCTCATTGAGGTCTTTACCTGCTTGGCACAAAAGTAAACAGTCACAAACATCGCCTCTTAAGGAGGACTTCAGACAGGTGCCTGGCCAAGTAACAGGCCAGGTCTTCCAGACTACATGAAGAATAGAAGTCCTACCTCAATTGGCTTAAAAACCAAGCAGCAGCAAGCAAGTTCTTAAAGAACTGTAAGCGACTAAATGTACCTGAAATCAATCAAGTATCATCAGTACTCAGACAAACCAACAATAAACAGCAAATGGTTAATCAGTTAATCTGTACAAGCAACACAAGTTAATGCACACAAGTGCAAGCTATAAGCTCAAGCTCAAGCTTTAATCCCTACAACACAAAGACATGTTAGTGGACAACATCAAACAAATTCGATTTTCAATTTCCATTTCTCTCCTTAAGCCTTTTGCACTTTTAACCTGAAAATCCAAACCAAATGTGAGAAACTAGACCACTAGGCCAAGCCTAGGGTCCAAAAGGGATAAAAAAATCTAAACAGCAAGTAATATTCAACCAAAATCAACTTAAAGCAAATTAAAAGCAAATTCAATTGGTCCCATGCTCACATCATTCACCATTATCAATTCATGCACAATTTAACATTAATCATGCAATTTGCAACTTCAAATGACCAAACAGAACTATCTCACTCAAAAGCATATCAAATCAATTCAATTAATTCCACAAAAATTCACACATAAACAGGACACATTCAATGTATAGCATGTCAATTTTCAGCTCAATTGGACAAAAGAAAGTAGGTCAATGAAAATCAAGAAATCCAGACACAATTATACAAGCCAATTCAAGGCCTCCACATAAGCATCATCTTCAATAATTCATAAAACAGTGATATCACATGGGAAATTAATGGGACCAAAGCCAAATGTAAGCTACACATGTTAGGAACCACTCCACCAAATTTCATTATCATAGGATTAGGGATGAGGATTTAGCAACATATGTAAAATTGTCACACAAACAAAGCCCTAAAATTGCTAAACAGAAATCAAAAATCCTAATCAAATAGAAAATGGATCAATTAAATCCACAAAAATTCATGTTGAAAGTTAACATATACATTGTATCTCATGCAAAAATCAGAGCCATAGGCCTAATGGAAGCATGGTAAATTAATTTATGAACTCAGCATGGCATAGTGTGACACATATTGTCACACTCAAATTAAATAAATCATATCTAACAAACCAGAGGTCCAAAAATCACAAATGATATACCAAAATCTCCAGAAATGTGTCAAGAATCATCATATGAAATTTCATTAATTTTGGATAATGTATGAGTATTTGGTGGTTAAAATGGTAAAACATGCAATTATGTCACACATGTCAAACATCCCTATACCATTCCAAAATTTTACCAGGCACAACTTACACTACTATGCCTAAAAAAATGTAGATAAAATTTGGAAACTAACAAAAAAAATCTCACCTAATTTGGACTAATATTGAATTTTTTATGAATTTTTTAAGTTTTGTAATATTATGTGATAATTATTTAAGGTGTTAAGTGGATTAATTAATTGCCAATGGCAGAACCGTAAATACCAAAACGTGGCCAAAACGCACTGTAGCGTCATTTATGTGTTGGACGCATCTTATTGGCCGGTTTTAGGCGGCAAACAGGATTCGAAACTGCCATGCAAAGTGAACGGATCAAACGTGAAATTTCCAGGTTCTGCTCACGTTCTTCATGCGGTTCATGTGTTCTTCATTACCAGCTACGGTCACGAACAAATTGCAACGAAAATACACGAGCCATATACCGTTGTGACCGTCTCTCTGTGTAGGTTACAGTTATGGCAACGAAAACGTCTAAAGATTAACGCACGCAAAGAACCGATCGAAAGAAAATCCACACACAAATATTCAGATCAACATATCTAGCTCTATACTTAACGGAATCGCGCGATTCAAATTGAAGAATGATCTATGTCGTGTGCTCTACCTAAACCGCATAACAATTGCATGAATTAACGAGTTTGATTTCCAACCTTATTGACGTGCAGCTCGTGAATCCGTGCGTTTCTTGCTCCGATTTATGAAAACAGATGGAGTGTGATGATTATGAAGATGATTGATGATGATTTCGCAGCTCAACAAGTCTTGGAGATGAAGAATTTTCCATTTGCCATTGATGAGTGAAGCTTTCAACAGTGGAGTTTTTGCGCGGTTTTTGCTCCAATTTGCTTCAACAGTACTTGCACATTACCTACACATGAAGATTCAACCAAGATCTTGCAAAAACAATAGTGAAATATTGATGAATTGAGGAAAAAGTTTGTGAAAAAATGGAGAAAGAGTGAGAGAGTTCTTGAGTTTTCTGTTATGGATCTGAAAAAATGATTAGTGGTTAATGAATACAGTTGCAATTATCTATTTATACCAATGCTTAATCACAAATTAATTAAGATTAGCAAAATGTACATGATTAGTGTTAATGTGCAATTTTCAAGTGTGGCCAAAATGCCCTTGGTTAATGCAGCTGATTTTTCTGTCCAAACTTGGTTCCAACAGGTCACAAATGACATTTAGAAATTGTTGCAAAAAGTCCCATGCCAAAATTCCAAATATTTTGAAAGTTGGACCATTTTGCCCTTGGATTTTAATTAGTGCACTTGAAAAATGGCCTTTTTATGTGAATGCTTTTGGCAAAATATGGTGATGGATTATGAGAGTACACATTAAATGTGATTTGCTCAAAGAAAAACCATCCAATTTGGCCACTCCATGTGAGAGTTATGCCACTTCGAATTCGGGCGTTTCTGGAAAATGACTGGACCATATCTTGCTAACCACACATGGGAATTTCAAGTTCTTGGACTTTTTGGAATGGTGAGATCAAGATCTTCAACTTTCATGTTGGACAAAATTCCATTTGAAGCTTGTATGATGAAGTTATTTTGGGGAGAAAAACTTTCCATTTTGGGCAGCTGAAATTACAGGTCACCTGCCATTTTAGGAAACTTCTGATCTGACCTCCAAATCTTCAACCTTGGTCTTTGATATGTCAAATGAGACTTATATGGACATGAATGAGGCCTTTCAAACCATCTCACACCTTCCAATCCATAAAATCAGGCACAGTTGACCACAGTTGACCACAGTTGACTTTCTATGGTTCCAGCTGACTGAACAATGACTGATGACTCCTGAGCATCCAATCTTTGGCCAAACCACTTCAAAATGATCCTTGGACCATATGAACTTGATAAATCAACCCTAGGGCTTTATTCCAATGAAAATAGCACATGCTTGCTTGATTGACTGGATCTCCTGATCAGTTTGACCTAATTTGTCAGTGGGCTTGCACTTGGGCAAACGGACAATGCAATGTTATGCAGTGGCCTATGTTATGTTATGACCTATTATGAAAATGAATGTACAAAAGGTAGGGTGCAAATTTGAGGTGCTACAGCTGCCCCTATTCAATCAGCTGGGAACCCGAATGGATGAGAGCAACGGCTGTCAGACTTTCAGGGTAAACAGGGATTGAATACCAAGAACCGTAGAAATTTGCACACTGCTGGGATTTGTCTTTTTTTCTGTTTTTGTCTTTGTTTTTTCTTTCAAAAGCACAACCACATCCAGACATCGACACACGATGAATGGGAGCAGAAATCTCAACTAGATGCCAGCAGACAACTAGGAAAAACTCAACGTTTACCAAGACCAACGGAGAGGTAAATCAACTCTACTGGGGATAACCAGGAAAGGATACAACCATACGTCAGCGGACATAATGGGGAAAAACTCAACGTTTACCAAGACCAACGGAGAGGTAACCAATCATTAATGAATGACTGGAAGGATAGTGATACAACCATACGTCAGCGGACGAAATGGGAAAGACTCAATGTTTACCAAGACCAACGGAGAGGTAACCAGACATCATAGGATGAATGGGAAGACTCGACCAGACGTCATAGGACGAAAGGGAGACTCAACGTTTATCGACACCAACGGAGAAGGAGAAAACTCAACTAGACGTCATAGGACGAAAGGGAGACTCAACGTTTATCGACACCAACGGAGAAGGAGAAAACTCAACCAGACGTCATAGGACGAAAGGGAGACTCAACGTTTATCGACACCAACGGAGAAGGAGAAAACTCAACCAGACGTCATAGGACGAAAGGGAGACTCAACGTTTATCGACACCAACGGAGAAGGAGAAAACTCAACCAGACGTCATAGGACGAAAGGGAGACTCAACGTTTATCGACACCAACGGAGAAGGAGAAAACTCAACCAGACGTCATAGGACGAAAGGGAGACTCAACGTTTATCGACACCAACGGAGAAGGAGAAAACTCAACCAGACGTCATAGGACGAAAGGGAGACTCAACGTTTATCGACACCAACGGAGAAGGAGAAAACTCAACCAGACGTCATAGGACGAAAGGGAGACCACAACCGGACACCAAATAGGACGTCTACTGGGGATTCTGGCTGGGAAATCAACCGGACATTAATGAATGACTGGGAATAGGGTATACAATCAGACGTTCATGGACGAATGAGAAAAACTCGACGTTTATCGAAACCAACGGGGAGGTAAATCCACTTGGGGAAGGGCACAACTAGACGTCATAGGACGAATAGGAAAAACTCGACGTTTATCGACACCAACGGAGAGGAGAGAACTCTGAGGGGAATCATATGGTATTACCAAATGATCTGTAGGGAATAAGAAACTAGACATCATCGGACGACTAGGAAAAACTCGACGTTTATCGACACCAACGGAGAGGAGGTTCAACTGGGGAAGACCCTATGGGGAAAGATATCAATTATACGCCAACGGACGCATAGGAAAAACTCGACGTTTATCGACACCAACGGAGAGGAGGACTCTTCTAGGGAGAGCGAACACAACCAAATCATCAACGGATGATCGGGAAAAACTCGACGTTTATCGACACCAACGGAGAGGAGGTTCAACTGGGGAAGACCCTGTGGGGAAAGATATCAACTATACGCCAACGGACGCATAGGAAAAACTTGACGTTTATCGACACCAACGGAGAGGAGGACTCTTCTAGGGAGCGCGAACACAACCAAATCATCAACGGATGATCGGGAAAAACTCGACGTTTATCGACACTAGCGGAGAGGAGGAATGCTTCACTAGGGAAGAAGGACGACGTTACGAACATCGAAAGATGATGTTTACCGACACCAAAGAAGACCAGACACTTACGCATGACTGGGAAAGCACCGAAAGATGGTGTTTACCGACACCAAAGAAACAACACATGCGGGTGCTGACAGGACGACATCTACATGTGTCAAGGCAAGGCTAAAACACTTGCAGGGGATCTCACTGGGGATCAAGGTCACAACAGCGAGCAAACAGGAAGGAACACCAAGGATACCGGGTTGTAGGTATGAAAAAGGTGATCGACCAAAGCGTGAATTGGTTTGTTTTCCAAAACACTCATCATCCTGGAGAGGGCTAGAAAAGCAATCTTGTTAGAGGATGGACATTCGATTCCACAGGGAATACGAATCTTACTCTGCTGGAGAAAGCAATCAAAAGACTGACCAGAGAGTGCATGAGATATATTATCTATAGCCGTCAAAACGTAGATAATACACTCGCATGGAAGATTATCCATAACCGGGTTGCAGGTTGTTAGATGGATAAACGACCGACATCATCCTGAAGAGAGCGAAAGCAAACTTGTTAAAGGATGGATATTCGATTCCACAAGGAATACGAATCTTACTCTGCTGGAGAAAACAATCAAAAGACTGACCAGAGAGTGCATGAGATATATTATCTATAGCCGTCAAAACGTAGATAATAACCTCGCATGGAAGATTATCCATAACCGGGTTGTAGGTTGTTAGATGGATAAACGACCGAAAAGAAAGGCATCAGGGTACCAGGACTAGGTATGCAAAAGCTGACCAATCAAAAGAGGATAAAATTGCTAACTCGGAGCAAATACCCAAAAGAAAGGGGAAGACCCACTGGGGACAATACTGCTTGATCAAGGCAAGTATCCAGAGGGGAAAAGAATATCAATACCGCAAACTGGATACTGATAACTGCAAAAAGGGGATTACATCTACCGGTTAGTAGGCAGAAAACCATGGAAAAGTAACCAGTCATCGATAAGATGAGCACACAGGGTTAACTCCACCAAGGGGATGAAAGTGGGATTTTACAACTACCGATTTGTAGGTAGAAAACCACAAAGATAGGACTTACAACTACCGGGTTGTAGGTAGAAGCCAACCGACAGAATGAACCACAAAGGTTACCTCTGCTAGGGGATGAAAGTGGGATTTTACAACTATCAGGAGTAGGTAGAAAACCACGACGATAGGACTTACAACTACCGGTTTGTAGGTAGAGGCCCAAAAAATCCGCCAACAATCAGAATGAACCACAAAGGTTACCTCTGCTAGGGTATGAAAGTGGGATTTTACAACTACCGGCTTGCAGGTAGAAAACCACGACGATAGGACTTACAGCTACCGGTTTGTAGGTAGAAGCCACAAATTCCGCTGAGGATAAGATGAATGAGTGCCGGTTAGTGAGCCACTATTCATTCATGCCCCAGGGAAGCACAAGAAACAGTCAATAGGAAGCCAATTTAGGATCGATCCAAAAAGGCAAACTGAATCAAGACTCATCCTAATGAGGAAAGAACTCAATAGGGAAGACCCATCCCGTTAGGGAGGGAACGGAAGCAACCGTCATCCACGAGGATCTAACTCAGTGGGGAGCGCAGAAGGAAATGATCGACACTTTCTGCCTAAGGGGTCGACTCTATATGGAGAGATCAGACACACCCACATCTGCTAGGGGAATTGTACTGCTGGGGATACCCGCTCGACTAAGGAGTCGCTTGCTGAGAAAACACCAACCTCTTCACCATGCTGGGGAACCCAACTCTGAAGCCGATCCAATGGCGCGATGCTAAACTCTTTCCAACAACCCAATCTCGGCTGGTCACCACTGCCTAGGGCTAATGGACATGTTTGCAATGTTGATGCATGAGTTTTTTTTTTGTTTTACACAATGCCCCATGATCATGGAAATGCTATGCACTAATGATGCAATATGCTATGCTTGTCTAAATGATGGATGCATAAAAATACGTCCCCTCCAGAGACAACACCGGGGAACTCCAGGAACTGTGCTGAGGATCTCATTACCACGTCAATTTCCACCCTGCTGGGGAAAGACAAACCTCGCTGGGGATGACCTCTATCGAACCCGGACTTGCTTGGCGATTACCCTGCTAAGGGAGGCAACCCATACTTATCTCTGTTGGGGATAGCCCTGCCGAACCCGATCCTCTTGGGGAACTTGCTGGGGGACAACCAACAACACAACCTCTACTGGGAGGACATCTTCAGACTTGGAAGACAATCACAACTCCGCTGGGGACATGGTAACCTTCAGGCTTGCCGAGGAGGCACCGATCTCGAATCTGCTAGGGAGATGACACTCTCAAACCCATTGGGGAAATACGACCTATCGGACACGGTCCGCCCTTTGATTCGTCGAACACTGGTGTTCACCATCCTACCGCAGTGTTGACTTTCCACTTTTGAGAATTCTCAGACTCATCTGAACTCTTCTGATTCATCACCTTGTATTCTCGGCTCCTCCGTACTCCACGGGGATCGGACTCCTGGGATTCATACAACTTTCCAGTCCTCAAACTTTGAAGAGTCTTCTTGATTAACTACTTCCAGGATCGTCGTCCTTCTTTCGCCGTCTTTTCATTGTTCGTCTATCCCTTTGCCCCTGGTTGGACTCTGTGGGGATTTCTTTTTTTTTCAAAAGGCTTCATATCACCACCTGTCAGCGAATGAAGATATCTAACAGCACCTGCACAAGAGATTGTTAGGTAAAAGCGTGCCCCAGGCGTGCCCCATATTTAAACACCTAGGTCACCCAAACTTCCGAATAAGATTTCTAGATTTCAATCTTATAAGCACGCATCGGAAGGGACCTCTATGTTTCAAAATGCAAATATTCTTATCAAAACGAACGGATGTTTTCGTAATCAAAGCGGTAATGAAAACCAAAACAAAACTATTTGACTGAACACGCATTTACTGACTGAAACAAAAAAGGTGGCTCAGAACTGAGCGACGCACAGGAAGCAAACCCTGGAAAGAGGTGATTGCGCACAAAAGGAAAACTTATCCTAATGGCAATGTGAAACCGTGATCTCATCGGGTTCCAACTCGGTTACACCCCATATGTCCTCAAGACTTTCCGCACTTTCGGCCTTCTGAACAAGACGCTTCCAATCGACCTCTGTCGGAGACTAGCTGCGATGTCTTAACCAAAGCACAAACGATCATGCTAGACGCAGTTGTTCGTTTCAATCCCTTTTTTGCCTGGACCGCCCTTTCGGGTTTCAGTCCACCGGGATACCCTTTTTTGCCCAAGTCGCCCTTGTGGGGTTTTCGACTTGCCGGGTGTACAGTTTTTTCATTATCCCTAACTTTTGCCCGAACCTTTTCTCTTTTTCCTTGGTTCGCCGGGATGCCCTTTTTTGCCTGGACTCTTTATTCTTTTTGTCCAGCGGGTCTCTTTCACGAAGTATTTTCTAACTGCGTCCGCATTCACAGGAAATGGGAAATCTTCATCATTCGTGGTCATCGATCACAAGGCTCTGTCAGAGGAGACCTTTTCGACCCCGAATGGACATTCATAACTGTTTATCCACTTGCCCCACGATCGTCTTGAGGAGGAAGGATCCTTTTCAACACCAACTCTTCCACGTGGTACGCACGAGGTCACACTTCTCGGTCAACAACACGCTTCATTTACTGGGTACAACTGCCCCATGACAAGTAACTGTCAGCCTCTCTTCCTCAGTCAGGCTCAACGCGTCATACCGAGTCCTAATCCACTCATCCTTTTCTAACTTCTCATCCATCCGGACTCTCCACAATGAGATCTAGCCTCCAGCAGGCAATATCACTTCCATCCCGTACTGAATGAGGAAGGTGTTGCCCCAGTAGATGCACGTATCGAAGCACGACACTCAGGATACCAACTTCGTACTCGGCCACCATCGTTGGTGCTTTCAACTGTTATCGGGGAAGCACTAGCTCTCTCACTTTAAACTCTCCCCATCAGACATCAGAATCCGTTCGGATTCAGGGTCAGGCCCCTCCTCCGGGATCGGTCACTCTCAATCTTTCGATTTGAGTACCTCGAGATGTCCTCATCAGGGACCTCGAACTTCCTTGACTGATAATCATCAGTGGGTGAGATAACCATACAGTACCCTCCTCTTGATTACTTTCTGGGAGACATACTGAACATCGTATTCAGTCGACACCATTCGCCCTCTCGCAACCCGTCCGGTCCATGCTGACTTCTCAAGCACGTACTTGATCGGATCCATCTCGGAAATCCACGAAATGGTATGAACCAGCATACACTGTCTCAGTCGGCGAGCAACCTATGCCAAAGTACATCAAGTTTTCTCGAGCAGTGAGTGTATTGTCTCACAGTCGATAAACTTTTTGCTTAGGTAAATTGCATGCTCTTTTCGACAAGACTCGTGATGCTGACACCATACGCCTCATAGACCCCTTTGAGGACTGTCAAGTACCAGATTAACAGTTGTTCATCCCACGGAAGGTATCAGAATCAGAGGTTCCTGCAACTTATCTTTTTTCATTTTTCAATGCCCTTTGGCAATCATCATCCTACCTGACCGTTTGACCTCTTTCTTTTTTCTTGTTCAGGCGTTTCTAGTATTGTTTTTTCTTTTTTTTTTCTCTTTTTTTTTAGCAGGATCGACCTCGACTCCTCTTTCGTTCACAATAAGCCTCGGCAGCTTGCTGGACAACACTCCATAAGTGCACTGATTCGAACTCAACAGTACGAGTTATCTCAACCGGTCAAACAACTTGCCCCGGTCTACCGGATGCCCCTGTTCTGTTTGGGACTTTGTCATCATGTCCTCAACATGGCATTCGCTTTCATGATGAATCAAAGTCACCATAGACCTCTGATATGTGGCACCGGCCTTCTCGAGACGGAATGGCATCACCTTAGGACAAGAAGGTACCCCTTGTGTGATGAACATGGTTTACTTCATATCATCTGGCAACAATTCAATCTGGTTTTGGCCCAGAAGCCATCCATGAAGATAAACACTAAGACCTGAGCTGTACTATCAACCAATACATCAATGTGAAGTATCAGGAATTCATCTTTCGAACTAGCTCCATACACGTCTCGATAGCCCACACACATTCTCATCTTTTAGCACCAGTTTCCGCCTCACTGGAGGACAACCTTCTCTCCATGGTAGCTCGTGCTCCACAACATGGGTATTCCAACCTGGTGTATCTTGATGCAACCAGGTGAAGATATCAACCTGCTCTTTCAACAGGGCTACCATTCTGTTCTCGACTCGCCTCTGAAGCGGCCTCAACTTTCATTTCCCTTCTGACCTCGGCGGTACTTGGGATGACAATCTTGACTTGCTCCTCGTGTGGTTGAATCACCTTCTCCTCTTGTTTTAACAACTTGGCTATTTCCAGCAGATCACAATCTTCTTCGCCTTCTTCTTCGGCATGATAGCTTGGATTGTCGAAGTCATACAAAGGTGTAACCGAATTGTTATCAATGAGATCAGGAAGGTAATCACTTTTGTGGTCGGAACCAAATGACTCAAAAGGAAAGAGAATAAAAACATTGCCATTTTTATTTTTATTTTTAAAATTGCAAAAAGTGAAAAACAGGGAACACCGCTTTTGATCACAAAAACATCCATTTATTGCTGATGCAAAATGTTGCAAAATGAGACACATGAGGTGGCCCTTACAATGGACCAGTACGTTTCGGGCGAAACATATGGCTTTCATGCAAACAAAATTAACACAGAAAAACTACTCTTCCGGATGAGCGACAGTGATGCTTTTGGAGGCCTTCCAATCGCCTGGTACGCACGACTTTATCCACAACTCGGGCTCATGGTCACAGTCGATCTCCTCACTCACTGAACAAGCATGACCAGGATCCAACATTCCTGCACTGACAAAGATGTACGGTGGACGACGTCCTCTGTTTGGTCTAGACGACTCTTGATCTGGCCGATAACCGATCCCAAACATGTCTGCCTTTACCGGTGTTGAGTGGATCCATCAGTTTGGATTTGTGGCCCCTAGCAGGATATTTGAGCAAACAAGCTATGCGCACCGGTTGACACCTACAAAACAGCAAATGGGTTAGTATGACTCACACATGCAGCGTCTACCCGTACCAGGAATATCTGTCCTTTGATTTTGGTTTCATAGAGACAGAGAATTTTTCATTAATAACAATCCGACATCTGGATGTCCCTCAACCAGAATCTTAATCAAAAATAATGGACCCTGAGTACGGATGGACATGAGTTGAATGCAGATGAATGCGAAATGAGACCGATGCAAATGCATGAATGCAGGTCGCTGTGCCACCAAGTCATCTGAAGACCCATTCTTTGAACCAGTCACAGTCATTTGAGGGACCAAGTCACCATAAATCCGACTTGGGAAGTTCCGAAATAAACGGAACCGGAGATTACATCACTATCATCACAGGAACATCCACTGAACGGATGACAATCAGATCCTCTGAACAAGTACTCTCAACTCAACCCGGGGATCCGAAATAAACGGAACCCGCTGATAAACCACGGACAGAACTCCGGCGTCCCAGAAATAAATGTCCATAATGCACAGTCATCATCGGTACCAAGAGTCACCAACAAGTCACCAACAAATCAGCAACAGTACCTGTAATAATCATCCCCTCCCACTCACGGGTGTCATCTAGGCCAGGGTAAGGTCGAGAGAAACACAGGATAAACAACCCTTTCAAGAATATCATCCTGTGCACACCAGATGTATGCACCGATAATACCCCATCAGAGTCTGAACTGCTCGTGATATCAATGTTCCGCTAAGTGGCGCATACCACCCGCTTCCCATGAATCACTCTATTCCTAGGTTTCCTAGATTTCACTCATAGCCTGGGTATTGGGCCTTTTACCTCGAGTAACTCCCACCCCAAACAGAGAGAACACAGCATAACCAGCAGATGAATATGAATGAATGCAAACATCAATGCAAACAATACATGCAAACAATAAACAATGAATGCAATAAACAACACAGCAAAAAGCAACCAAAGCCCTAACCTAGAGAGCGCTAGGAGAGACTCGCTTAGGGAAGAAGGACCAGCACAGGTCAACTTCTCTAGAATCCCCAGCAGAGTCGCCAGCTGTCGCATTACGCGAAAAACCGGCGGGAAAACAAGAACAACAGAGCCGCCACCGTGCGTTATTTATCCCAAAAGAGGGAAAGGAAACGCTCAGAGTAAACCTGGAAAAGACATGGTCTCGCTACCAAAGAGAATGGGATCGGGAGTCGGTTATGCGAAGGGAAGGTATTAGCACCCCTACGCATCCGTCGTACTCGACGGGATCCACGCACAAAAGGAAGGAAAATGGTTGCTAAAAACGCTGCTCACAATCATCTACACAGGCTGAAAGAGACACAAGAGAACAAGAGACTGACTCGGCAGGATATCGTATCCTGGGCCTACTTAGTCTATCAAGCATAGACATCAGAGTCAAAGTAGTTCGGACTGGGGAAACGACACATGCTCGCTAGGATATCGCATCCTATGCATACGTATCTCCTTTGGACGAAGGAGAATCAGAGCATTCGTAGCTCGGCTCACGCACACAAACAAACACAGGCAAAGACAAACGTGGAGCCTGAATGCCAATCACTGGACTTACATCAGCATCCGAACCAAACACACGCACAAGGAGGCAAACGTGGAGCCTGAATGCCAATCACTGGACTTATATCAGCATCCAAACCAAACACACGCACACTGGAACCCGAACGCCACTCGATGGACTTACATCAGCTTCCAAGCATACAACAACACGAAACAAAGACACAGGCGGAAGAAAGGTCTCGATTGCAACTAGGGCAAGAGAAAAGAATTTAGTGTTAGTGGTTAGTCAAACTCGACAAGACATCGCATCTCGTGCCTACGTATCTCATCTGGACATGAGAATCAGAGTTGCCGTAGTTCGGCTAAACTATTCCTGTTGGTTTGTGTTTTTTAAGTGGACAACGTCACTACGCAATCTACCGGATGCTCGACCTTTGGAGACTTACTCACCTGTAGTAGAAGGAGTTGACGTATCCTTAAGTGGGGATAATGTTTGTTTGTGTTTTAGGAAAGCTCAAGCAAGAAAGGAAGTCCTATACGAAGGAACCGTGCTACCTTAATTGACATGCAAACGAGACTACGCGGAGTCTAGCAAACCTAGGGGATACAATCACACCACACAAACATATACAGCATGAAATAAACACACCAGCAAGGGGCTCAAACATCAGGGCTAGGCTTTAGTCGAGGGGTCATATCAACCTCAACAAACAAGCCTCTGTATCGGGGTAAGGTTAGCTCTTAACCTTGCCATTGAGGGGCTAAGGTGAAGCTGATGAAAGGTGAGTGAAGATGAGACTTCACAACTCTTATCCCTGACCAGGGAGAGCTTCAGACAAAGGAGCGTGGGTTCAGAATATGGGAACCCTTCTACGCTCAAGACTCTGACACAACTGTACATTGTACAAGATCTTGGGTTTGTGTCCCAATGCATCAACACAGTGGTGTGAGCAGAGGGACGACTCAACAGAATAGTGGGAGATAGATTGCATATCTCTTTGATCCACCAATTGCCTCATTGAGGTCTTTACCTGCTTGGCACAAAAGTAAACAATCACAAACATCGCCTCTTAAGGAGGACTTCAGACAGGTGCCTGGCCAAGTAACAGGCCAGGTCTTCCAGACTACATGAAGAATCGAAGTCCTACCTCAATTGGCTTAAAAACCAAGCAGCAGCAAGCAAGTTCTTAAAGAACTGTAAGCGACTAAATGTACCTGAAATCAATCAAGTATCATCAGTACTCAGACAAACCAACAATAAACAGCAAATGGTTAATCAGTTAATCTGTACAAGCAACACAAGTTAATGCACACAAGTGCAAGCTATAAGCTCAAACTCAAGCTTTAATACCTACAACACAAAGACATGTTAGTGGACAACATCAAACAAATTCGATTTTCAATTTCCATTTCTCTCCTTAAGCCTTTTGCACTTTTAACCTGAAAATCCAAACCAAATGTGAGAAACTAGACCACTAGGCCAAGCCTAGGGTCCAAAAGGGATAAAAAAATCTAAACAGCAAGTAATATTCAACCAAAATCAACTTAAAGCAAATTAAAAGCAAATGCAATTGGTCCCATGCTCACATCATTCACCATTATCAATTCATGCACAATTTAACATTAATCATGCAATTTGCAACTTCAAATGACCAAACAGAACTATCTCACTCAAAAGCATATCAAATCAATTCAATTAATTCCACAAAAATTCACACATAAACAGGACACATTCAATGTATAGCATGTCAATTTTCAGCTCAATTGGACAAAATAAAGCAGGTCAATGAAAATCAAGAAATCCAGACACAATTATACAAGCCAATTCAAGGCCTCCACATAAGCATCATCTTCAATAATTCATAAAACAGTGATATCACATGGGAAATTAATGGGACCAAAGCCAAATGGAAGCTACACATGTTAGGAACCACTCCACCAAATTTCATTATCATAGGATTAGGGATGAGGATTTAGCAACATATGTAAAATTGTCACACAAACAAAGCCCTAAAATTGCTAAACAGCAATCAAAAATCCTAATCAAATAGAAAATGGATCAATTAAATCCACAAAAATTCATGTTGAAAGTTAACATATACATTGTATCTCATGCAAAAATCAGAGCCATAGGCCTAACGGAAGCATGGTAAATTAATTTATGAACTCAGCATGGCATAGTGTGACACATATTGTCACACTCAAATTGAATAAATCATATCTAACAAACCAGAGGTCCAAAAATCACAAATGATATACCAAAATCTCCAGAAATGTGTCAAGAATCATCATATGAAATTTCATTAATTTTGGATAATGTATGAGTATTTGGTGGTTAAAATGGTAAAACATGCAATTATGTCACACATGTCAAACATCCCTATACCATTCCAAACTTTTACCAGGCACAACTTACACTACTATGCCTAAAAAAAAGTAGATAAAATTTGGAAACTAACAAAAAAATCCCACCTAATTTGGACTAATATTGATTTTTTTATGAATTTTTTAAGTTTTGTAATATTATGTGATAATTATTTAAGGTGTTAAGTGGATTAATTAATTGCCAATGGCAGAACCGTAAATACCAAAACGTGGCCAAAACGCACTGTAGCGTCATTTATGTGTTGGACGCATCTTATTGGCCGGTTTTAGGCGGCAAACAGGATTCGAAACTGCCATGCAAAGTGAACGGATCAAACGTGAAATTTCCAGGTTCTGCTCACGTTCTTCATGCGGTTCATGTGTTCTTCATTACCAGCTACGGTCACGAACAAATTGCAACGAAAATACACGAGCCATATACCGTTGTGACCGTCTCTCCGTGTAGGTTACAGTTATGGCAACGAAAACGTCTAAAGATTAACGCACGCAAATAACCGATCGAAAGAAAATCCACACACAAATATTCAGATCAACATATCTAGCTCTATACTTAACGGAATTGCGCGATTCAAATTGAAGAATGATCTATGTCGTGTGCTCTACCTAAACCGCATAACAATTGCATGAATTAACGAGTTTGATTTCCAACCTTATTGACGTGCAGCTCGTGAATCCGTGCGTTTCTTGCTCCGATTTATGAAAACAGATGGAGTGTGATGATTATGAAGACGATTGATGATGATTTCGCAGCTCAACAAGTCTTGGAGATGAAGAATTTTCCATTTGCCATTGATGAGTGAAGCTTTCAACAGTGGAGTTTTTGCGCGGTTTTTGCTCCAATTTGCTTCAACAGTACTTGCACATTACCTACACATGAAGATTCAACCAAGATCTTGCAAAAACAATAGTGAAATATTGATGAATTGAGGAAAAAGTTTGTGAAAAAATGGAGAAAGAGTGAGAGAGTTCTTGAGTTTTCTGTTATGGATCTGAAAAAATGATTAGTGGTTAATGAATACAGTTGCAATTATCTATTTATACCAAAGCTTAATCACAAATTAATTAAGATTAGCAAAATGTACATGATTAGTGTTAATGTGCAATTTTCAAGTGTGGCCAAAATGCCCTTGGTTAATGCAGCTGATTTTTCTGTCCAAACTTGGTTCCAACAGGTCACAAATGACATTTAGAAATTGTTGCAAAAAGTCCCATGCCAAAATTCCAAATATTTTGAAAGTTGGACCATTTTGCCCTTGGATTTTAATTAGTGCACTTGAAAAATGGCCTTTTTATGTGAATGCTTTTGGCAAAATGTGGTGATGGATTATGAGAGTACACATTAAATGTGATTTTCTCAAAGAAAAACCATCCAATTTGGCCACTCCATGTGAGAGTTATGCCACTTCGAATTCGGGCGTTTCTGGAAAATGACTGGACCATATCTTGCTAACCACACATGGGAATTTCAAGTTCTTGGACTTTTTGGAATGGTGAGATCAAGATCTTCAACTTTCATGTTGGACAAAATTCCATTTGAAGCTTGTATGATGAAGTTATTTTGGGGAGAAAAACTTTCCATTTTGGGCAGCTGAAATTACAGGTCACCTGCCATTTTAGGAAACTTCTGATCTGACCTCCAAATCTTCAACCTTGGTCTTTGATATGTCAAATGAGACTTATATGGACATGAATGAGGCCTTTCAAACCATCTCACACCTTCCAATCCATAAAATCAGGCACAGTTGACCACAGTTGACCACAGTTGACTTTCTATGGTTCCAGCTGACTGAACAATGACTGATGACTCCTGAGCATCCAATCTTTGGCCAAACCACTTCAAAATGATCCTTGGACCATATGAACTTGATAAATCAACCCTAGGGCTTTATTCCAATGAAAATAGCACATGCTTGCTTGATTGACTAGATCTCCTGATCAGTTTGACCTAATTTGTCAGTGGGCTTGCACTTGGGCAAACGGACAATGCAATGTTATGCAGTGGCCTATGTTATGTTATGACCTATTATGAAAATGAATGTACAAAAGGTAGGGTGCAAATTTGAGGTGCTACATACCCGATCCTATAAAGGATTGTATTCTTTTTTTCAAATGCAAGAAGGTTGCATTTCTCTTGATCGTGATTCTAATGGTATCAGTGTTTCGAAAATAAAAACCATGTAGCTCAGACTCGTATGTTTCACCGTTGCAGTGAACGTTGACACTGTATAATGATGAAGATGACATTGTGCAGATGAAAACTATTTTCTTACTGCAGATGAATGTGAGTGAAGTGTCTTGGATGTTGATAGTAAGACACTTAAATAGATGAGTGAAGTGTCTCACATGCTAGCTAGTTTGGAGTGACGTGTCGGACATGCAAGCTAGTTCGAAATGACGTGTCGGACATGCAAGATACTCTAAGATGATGTGTCAACCATGCAAGCTATCAAGAAGTGACTTGTTCAGCATGCAGGAGACAAGATAACCACGTGTCAGACATGCAGACACACACCCCAAATGGATTGGCGCCTCCACTTATTCCTTGCACATGGGCGCAAATTCAAGTGGAGACACCATGCATTCAAACCTCGAAACCAAGCAATCAGACCTAGGTCTTGCATGCATGTCCCTATGGAGGCGCCAATTTGAATGGTGACCCCTCTTAAAGGTTGTACATGGTCGCCAATTCAAGTGGAGACACCATGCAAGCACAACTTTTCATGCTCTCATCCATTTGCCTATAAATACATCCACTCCATCAACACTTCTTCCACACTATCACTCTCACTACTTCTTCTACAATACTTCTTCTACAATTTCATCTGCAACAACTTCTTGTAGTTTCATCTACACCAACCCCCCGACAAAATGTCTATCCTCACAATGGGCGAAGCACATAGAGGAACGGTTGCAAACATCGCAACATATGTAAGTTTTTTCTTTTGTTAACTTTTTATCTTTCATCTTCACCAACCCCATTTTATTTTGACTACCAACTTAGTCAAGTTTTTTATTCTTTCTTTTATAGGATGTATCAAGGTTCCGAACTCGGGTCCACGAATATGTCCATATGGACCCGATGATTCAACCTTATGTTGAACTCGTCGGTTTTGGTCATACTAGCAAGATTTTGTCTTGGTCCATAGATAACAAATTCATTCTAGCCTTATGCGAAAGATGGAGACCAGAGACACACACATTTTGGTTCCCAACCGGTGAGTGTACCGTGACATTAGAAGACGTCTACATGCTTTTAGGACTACCCATTGAAGGTAAGGCTGTTAATGGTAAGACCAGCTATGCAAATTCAATTTGCATGGAGCTCTTAGACACTGATTTGCTAGATGATAATGCTAGAGGTTAAGGTATATTACTCTCACGCCTTAAGTCTTACTATAATAGTTTATACTTAGATGAGCATTCTACCGAAGATGCTCGAATAATAAAAACTAGGTGTTACATTATTCTGTTAATTGGATCGTTTTTATTTCCCGAAGGTAGTGGTTCTAGCATGCATATTATGTACTTACCTCTACTTAGACATGTAGATAGAATAGGAAGTTACAGTTAGGGATCTGCTTGTCTAGCCTATCTCTATAGCTCCTTGTGCAAAAACTCACACAAAGACACATCTACATTTTCTGGATGTGCTGTTTTGCTACAAGCATGGGGTTGGTCAAGACTACCGTCTCTAGCACCGGTCAATAACAACCCTTTCACTTTTCCATATGCACAAAAGTAAGTTGTTTAAATTGCTATATCTTTACTTACTTCCTTAAAGTTTATTACCTCAAACTAATTTTTTTTTACTTTTTGGTGTAGATGGTCGGCACGTGGTATGAGTTACAACAGATGTCCGAGACACTGTATTACTCAGTATCGCAACCTGTTGGATCACCTTCGACCGACAAACGTAAGCAAAATAACTTAATTATTTCGTTATATTTTGTTAACTTTTTCTACATTGATTATAATCCTATCTTCTTTCACATTTCAATTCATTTGGCGTCCATACCTTAATTTGGATCATGGCCATGAGGTCAACACTGAAGACGCAGCCATATGGACTACATGCACACCGATAATACGGTTCACAACTGTGGAGATGCACAACACCGATCGTGTGAAGCTGCAGTTCGGTATGGTCCAGAATATCCCAGATCCCCCAGCTAGCCTAGGAGAATGGCATCTGCGTAAAGTTAACGACCATTGGAACTTCAATCTATGGCAAAGCTTAGCAAGATCGGAGTGTCGCAAATGGAAGCACCGTCATGACCATGTGTTAACTGACGCAGTCATGCCAACTGAGGTAAAACCAAGTCGCACTTATATGGCTTGGTACACATCAGTTTGTTTTCAGTTCATCACCGAAGATATGTACCTATACGACCCACGCCAGGCAACTTACACACAAGAAGGATCAACATCTAACCCCCAACAACATCCTCAGCTTGGTTACTCACAACCCCCTATCCGTCAAACTTTCCATTCCACAAACACACAAACATACAACCAAAACATGCCATTCACCCAACCCAAATACCAAGAGCATACCCCATACCACCACCAACAAATTGACCATCAACCTGAGACCCAACATCGCTTCGCACCCACCCCATCACCCTACCAAAGTCGCCTTAGCCAAAACACCAACTGCCCCTCCTCCTACCGTAGCCAAGAAGCCCAAACATCACAAAACCAAAACATCCAACAACCCTATCTCTACCAAACACCCCAACAACCTTTCCTCGACGCATCATTCACACCCATGTCTCCCTTCAACCATCATGGTCGCCCATCCATGAGTCAACCACATCCCAACTTCTCTGGCATGGGTCATGAGCTCAACTACGGCGGTACACCATCAATGCATACTGAAGACTATGCTGACTTGTCTGAATACCTCAATGGACCTTCTCCTGTAGTTGGTAGTGACGCTCCTGGCCCCTCAGATGATCAAACATCGGTGCAGAATCGTCAACGTGGGTTAGGGCCAAGAGTTAGGGTAGCTAGAGGATGTGGGACCGGAGGTCGGTTAGGTGATCCCGATCATCACCATTAGGTTTATTTGTGTAAACTCCAAACTTTATTAATATCAAGTCGTCTTATATCAAATTTATCTTTCACTTATACCATAAAACACACAAAAAATGCATTTTAGGAGGAGTCTCCAATTGAATTGGCGACTCCTCTTAAAACCTACACATAGGCACCAATTGAATTGGCTAGGGCACCTGCCCTAGCCAATCCAATTGGCTCCTCCATTCAAGTTTTAAGAGGAGTCTCCAATTCAATTGACGACTCCTCCTAAAAGTAGGGTATTTTGGGATTTTTTTTGAAACTATGGGTATTTTGGGAATTTCCTTGAAAAAGTGGGTTATTTTGGTAAAAAAACCTCATAATGTTTATCGAATTATGTGAAAATTAATTAATTTAATTTTTTTTAAAGAAAATAGGGTGAGCAATCCAAAATGTAATGAAATTTTAATAGTTTGAGTTTTGAGGTATGGTGTGGATGCACAATTTGTATAAGTATATAACATTATATATGGAATGGAGAAATAAATAAATTGTATACATGATTTTTAATTAAAAGAATAGAAATGGATAAGTCATGGAATATGAAAATAGAAGTGTTTTAATTAAAAGAGTTTATAAATGAAAATGTTGCATAATTTTCTTAAATAAATAAAAGAAGGTTTGGAAAATTTTGGAATGTTGTGTTTGGATGTGTGTCACATCAGATTTTTAATGACGTGGTGAGTAAGTGAATGAATTGTTAATAAAATAGTGTGATATTCAATTTTAATATATATTAATAGATTAATAGATGTTGCCTTAAACACGAGTATTTGTTTTTTCAAACACCCGCCAAAAAAGTCGAACCCGCTGTGGGAAACTAGGAACCAGTATTTCAAGTGAGACAAAAAAATATTAACTAGGACATCCAGAATTTTACGGTCAAACCATAATTTTGATTCAAAAAACTTGTGTTAAGGCGTTGTAAAGTGAGACATTTGTGTTGGTTAGCCTAACACATAGATAAGTCTCAACCATTCTAGCCATAATTCAATCATATTTATAAAATTTTCTTTTAGTTTGACTATGTCTTCAATGATTTTTTTTATGATGAAGGGGCGGAAACAAACATAACTTTGAGCCATTTTTATTCAGATTTGATGAAATCTCAAATATTTATCTTCGTGGATTTGATTATAAGATTGTTGTGCTTATGAAAAATTCTTATTTGAGTATCGAACTTGTTTTCGTCAATATATTTTCTATTTCTTTATTATTGTTGATGACAAAATGGGAGTAGATATAAAAGTATTTAAGTATTTGGATCTGACAATTATTATTTATGCTCAAATTCAGAAGATTTATTAATTATGCTTTAATGTTAAAATTTAATTGACCTGAATAGAATTTAGGGGAAGCTTACAAACCTCATCCTCTAGACTATTAGACGTAGGGGGAGCTTACAAATCTCAGACCCTGAAGTCAACTTGTTAATTAAGTTAACAGCCATATTTCTTAAATACTTGTGTTTGTTGTCATAAAAAAGGAGGAGATTGTTGAAACAAAATTGGTTTGTATCATACCCCCTATTGATCGCGACTTTATAAGTCTATTGGGGTACTAACTGCAAGTGCACAGTCTTATCGCGTAGTTTTAAAAGATATCGATCCCACAGGGACTTATGAATCGATATACCGTTTTCTAAGGTTACTTCGTAAAGCTAAGGCGGATGATACTTTGATGATTTGGGGGAGAAGTAAAACTAAAATTGGATCTAATTTAAATATCAATTAAGCGGATATCGGTATGTAGTTCGTCGTAATTAGGGAATCAAATCTTCGTTGGTTTCTTGGTTTTAAAATAAATCTTTTCAGTAGACATTATTGATTAAAAGTCTTATCTCAAACTCTCGCTCTGTTGAATAGACTATGACTTTATATTAACGTAGCTGTCACTTATTAGTTAAGTCCAAAATCACCTTTTGAAAACAACAGAATCTATAGAAACTCTTTTCATTAAAATAATAACCGTTTAAACACCCTCGTCTCAAACTCTCGCTCTATTGACTTAGATTATATAATTAAACTTAAATGCTTAACTCTCGTCCTCACATTTAACCTTTAAAAATACTTTTTGAAAAAGATTAGAATTTAATTAACTCTAAAAATTGCTTTCGCCCTGATTTAGAATTAATGTCCAATTTACACTGTCCAGTTAAAAACTCAAACCGTCATTCTATTGGTTTTAACTTCTTTATGTCTTTTACTTTCGTACAAAAACCTTGGTATTAACTCTGTAAATTGAGACCATAAAAAGAGTGACTTTATTTTTAAATACAATTATACCAACTTAGTTTTGATTCCTTCATTCTGCTTACTTTACATACCGATATCTAAATTAATTAGCCGGACATGCTAAACAGGTCTAAACAATTATCATGCTTAAATAAAACCATATCAGGCAAACAATATAAATAAACAGCAATGCAGAGCATATATAAATTAAAAAAATAAATTAAAGAATCTGAATAATTAATAGGAATCTTGAACACTCCACCACAGACCGGTTGGATTTGTTCTTGCACTCTTCAATCGGACAGAAAAATAAAAGCAAAGGGATAAAAATACTATGATCTAACGTAAGGTTAGATCCAGTAAAAGATACACAATAGTTTCCGGTGTAGAAACTATTGTGTGAAAAATTAATTAAGTGCTCTGAAAATTGACTGGAAAAGAAAAGGAAATAAAAATTGCTAATAATAGAAAGCTGTAGAAAATTAGTGCTGTAAATGCTTGAACGGCGGAAAGGGAAGCGAGAGCTTCAGGGTTGGATCTTTGGTTCTATTTATATTAGTCCCCTTTGTAACCGTTTTCCCAAAATGCCTTCAGTAAGTAAGCTTCACGTTTCAACGAGTCAAGCGGAAGAATAGCTTCAACGTGCCTCTGTTACGCGTCAAAAGCCAAAAAGTATAGGAGTGGGGTGTGACGTTCGTCACACCATGTGTTACGCTCGTAACACAAAGTAGTAGGGCGTGACGCTCGTCACACCTTGTGTGGCGGTCGTCACAGCTTCAACGCTCCTGGCTTGTAATTGTGGGCTGGGCTTTAGTGGAATTTTCTTTCATCCTCTTTTTTACCCCCTTTTCTTCCTTTTTCACTTATGCTTCAAATAAGTTACCTGAGACAAATAGAAGGGAAAATACCACGTAATATCGAATAATATGAAATAAATTGAAACAAATAATAATATAATTTAATTAAATCGAGTCCAAAAATGTGATATTATTTCATGTTATCAAACTCCCCCATACTTAGACATTTGCTTGTCCTCAAGTAAGATACATTATAGAAATCGTTTTAAAAATTTGGCCAGATGAAATTTCAAAACACACATCAATCGTACTAGATTACATGTAAACCTTGTTTAGAAGTAACTTGAGTTTAATCTTGACATCAACAACTACCTTCACAGCCTCAGATAACCCCACCTTATGCAAACCAGTTCGAGTAATGCTATTATAGTTATCCTAGTTCCTTTACTCTTATTTCACCCGTTTTCATTCTAGCGAAATCACATTAAGCCCTTTATCTTTTCGCGCACATAGTGGAGTAACCGGTTAGTGATTTTGATCCCCTTTTTAGCTTGAAGTTCTGGTACATAAGTTGGATAACTTCGTTATTTAGTCCATTGCAGATTGTGGGGGATCGGACCGTAGTCCTCCCTACCAAGTTCAGCACCAGATACCTGCTGAACCAACTCATAATGGATCTTTCGTACTATGCTTTTGTATGATCTGCAACCTTTAGATTAAATGATTTGGTAAGGATCACCTAACTTAATTAGTGCATTTCCTGATATATATATATATATATATATATATATATATATATATGTATATATATATATATATATATATATATATATATATATATATATATATATTTTGGGAATCATTCACTTATATTCATCGGCTCTCCACGTAGTTTGCTATTAAGATGGCTCTCCACTGTAGTAATATTTGACTTCTTCCCAAAAAGGGTGTGGGCCAGGATCTTATGGAAATAACGAAAGGTCGGGTTATGTATGTTTCCAGAAAGAAACTCATGTTCCTCGGGGTCATCATTTCCAGTCAAACTTCCCCAAAAATGTTCAAGTTCTCTATATTCAAAAAGGTCTTCTTGGCTCACTGTGAATGTATCAAAAGAGGTAGGGAAACCTAAAAGGTTAGTAAAGTCTTGAATGTTAAACTGATACTCCATGTTGAACATTCTGAACTGAATGAAACCTCTGCTTATTCCTTTTCCATGAATGGGTAGATAGATCAGGGAGCTAAGGAATTCTAGCGTTAGTCTCCAGTAAGTGACGAATTGTCTTCGAATAGGAGTGGTTTCCCACCCTATTTGACTCAGCAAATACATGACACTTTCTCTTAGTCCAAGGGCAGTCATTGCCCAATCATCAGCATACAAGCTAGGTAGCATCTTTCTCTCTGCTAGTTCCTCAAACTTTTGTTTCTAAGCTTTCCCTCTGAATTTGATACCCATACGATCAATTTGTCCCATCAGGTTAGTGTTAGCTAAAGAAAAGAAAAACAAGAGTTTTAGTCAGGATTTGGCCAAATGCCGAAAGAAGAAAAGAAGAATTTTTTTATAAATTAAAATAAATGAAGAATGAATACTAAATAAAATTTAAAAGAATAATCAAAGAAGAAATAAAAATAAAAAATATTTGTGGGTTGTCTCCCACGAAGCGCTTTGTTTAATGTCGCAAGCTCGACATAAAAACCATCAAATATAATCTATAAATTCTGGAGGCATTACGTCTAAGTGCAGGACTTGCGAATCTTCATTGTTCTCTGCATAATGATAATGTTTTAGGCGCTGCCCGTTTACGATAAATGGTTCAATGGATTTTCCTTTAATTTCCACTGCTCCACTGGGAAAGACATTGGTGACTTGGAAAGGGCCTGACCATCTAGAACGTAGATTTCCTGGGAATAACTTAAGTCTAGAGTTGAACAAAAGGACTATATCGCCTTGTTTGAAGATTTTTCTTGATATACGTTTATCATGCCATTTTTTCGTTCTTTCTTTGTAGATTCTGGCATTTTCGTAGGCGTCTTGTCGAAGTTCCTCTAATTCGTTTATGTCAAGAATTCGCTTTTCACCAGCGGCCTTATAGTTTAAATTTATATTTTTAATAGCCCAGTAGGCCTTATGTTCTAATTCTACCGGGAGGTGGCAAGATTTTCCATAAATAAGCTTAAATGGGGTTGTCCCTATGGGAGTTTTGTAAGCGGTTCGATATGCCCATAAAGCTTCGGATAGTTTTGATGACCAGTCTTTCCTTGAGGTGGCGACTGTTTTTTCTAATATTTGTTTAATTTCTCTGTTAGACACTTCCACTTGTCCACTGGTTTGAGGATGGTAAGGTGTCGCTACTCTATGTCTTACACCATACTTAAACAGTAGTTTTTCGAGTACCTTAGATATGAAATGCGATCCACCATCACTGACTACTATTCTTGGGACACCAAATCTTGGGAAAATTATATTCTTAAAGAGTCTAGTTACTACTCGTGTGTCGTTTGTTGGAGAAGGTATAGCTTCAATCCATTTTGATACGTAGTCAACCGCTACGAGTATGTACTTGTTACCAAAAGAAGGTGGAAAAGGTCCCATGAAATCTATTCCCTACACGTCGAAAATCTCTACTTCCAAAATGCCATTTTGTGGCATCTCGTCACGTCTAGATATGTTTCCTGTGCATTGACATCTATCACATTTCTTGATAGCCGCATGCACATCCTTCCATATGTTTGGCCAATAAAGACCGGCTTGTAGGATTTTAGAGCAGGTCTTGGATGTACTTGCATGTCCACCATAAGGAGCGGAGTGACAGTGTTGGATTATATTTTCTATCTCTTCTTCAGGTATACACCGACGGAAAATACCATCGGGGCCTCTTTTGAAAAGTAAAGGGTCATCCCAGTAATAATGTTTTATGTCATGGAAGAATCGTTTCTTTTGTTGGTAAGAAAAATTAGGTGGAACTATTCTAGAAGCTAATTAATTGACGAGATCAGCGTACCATGGTGTAACACATATAGCTAAGGTGGTCTCTACCTGTTTATCAGCTTTATTTTCTTCCAAAGTAGCTATAAGTTTATCGTACGAGAAATCATCGTTGATCGATGTTCTTTCCGGTTCCAGGTTTTCAAGTCTAGAGAGGTGATCTGCTACTACGTTTTCAGTTCCTTTCTTATCTTTGATTTCCAAATCGAATTCTTGTAGCAACAAAATCCACCTTAGGAGTCTAGGTTTAGCGTCCTTTTTTGTTAAGAGGTACTTAATGGCAGCGTGGTCAGTTTAAACGATTATTTTAGCTCTGACCAAGTAAGAACGAAATTTATCTAGTGCAAACACCACTGCTAAAAGTTCTTTCTCGGTCGTGGCGTAATTCATTTGTGCTTCGTCTAGGGTTCTACTTGCGTAATATATGACGTGAAGCTTTTTATCCTTTCGTTGTCCTAAAACAGCGCCTACGGCGTAGTCACTTGCGTCACACATTATTTCGAATGGTTCATTCCAATCCGGAGCATGCATTATGGGCGTGGAGATCAATGCTTGTTTAAGCGTTTGAAATGCTTCTAAACATTTATTGTCGAAGATGAATTCAGCATCTTTCATCAATAATCCGGTTAAAGGTTTAGTTATTTTAGAGAAATCTTTAATGAATCGTCGGTAAAAACCGGCATGTCCTAAGAAGCTTCGTACTTCTCTCACAGTTTTCGGAGGTTGAAGGTTTTCGATTACTTCTATTTTGGCTTTGTCTACTTCAATTCCTCTATTTGATATGATGTGTCCTAAAACAATTCCTTCTTGTACCATAAAGTGACATTTTTCCCAATTAAGTACTAGGTTTACTTTTACACATCGTTCTAGAACTCTTTCTAGGTTTTCAAGACATTCTTCAAAGCTTTGTCCGCATACGGAAAAATCATCCATAAATACTTCCATGATGTTTTCGAGAAAATCGGCGAATATTGCCATCATGCACCTTTGGAAGGTTGTAGGAGCATTGCACAAGCCGAACGGCATTCGTCGATAAGCGAAGGTACCAAAAGGACATGTGGATGTTGTCTTTTCTTGGTCATCAGGATGAATTGGTATTTGAAAGAAGCCTGAGTACCCGTCTAGATAGCAGAAATGAGAATGTTTTGCTAATCGTTCTAACATCTGGTCAATGAATGGTAAAGAGAAATGATCTTTTCGGGTTGCTTTGTTTAGTTTCCTATAGTCAATGCACATTCTCCATCCCGATTCGATTCGTTTGGTTATAGTTTCTCCTTTTTCATTTTCAATAACTGTTATACCTCCTTTCTTTGGTACTACGTGTACAGGACTAACCCATTTGCTATCAGATATAGGATATATGATACCTGCCTCTAATAACTTTGTTACTTCCTTTTTCACTACCTCACTCAGGACCGGGTTTAGTCTCCTCTGATGTTCCCTAGAAGTTTTACAGTCTTCTTCTAGCATGATGCGGTGCATACAAATAGAAGGACTTATTCCTTTAAGATCGGTGATGTTGTATCCTAGTGCGGTTGGATATTTTCTTAAGATATGTAGGAGTTTTTCGGTTTCGAGTTTTCCTAGTGTAGCACCTCAAATTTGCACCTATCATTGTACATACATTCTCATATTAGGTCATAGCATATCATGGTCCACTGCATAGCATTGCATTGTCCCTGTTGCCTCAAGTGCAAGCAAGTCAAGGAATTAGGTCAAACTGATCAGGAGATCAGTCAACCAAGCAAGCAAGGGTGTTTCTCAAGGAGCCAAGGCCCTAGGGTTGGTCCAACATGTTCACATGACTTGGAGGTCCATTTGAAGTGTTTAAGTCAAGGGTTGGATGTTCAGAAGTCATCAGTTCATGCACAGTCAGTCAGAAACCCTAAAAAGTCAAACTTGGTCAACTGTGGTTGATTTTATGGTTTTGATGGATGGATTTGGTTTGAGAGAGCTTATTCATGGCCCAATAGGCCTCATATATCATGGCAAGCAATATCATTGAAGAATTTGAAGCCAATCAGAAAATTTCCAAAAATAGAAACTGGACCTGTAATTTTAACTGTCAAAAATGGAAACTTCTTGATCCCAAACTTACATCATGATACAAGCTTCAAATGAATTTTTTCCCAACATGAAAGTTGAAGATCTTGTTCTCCCATTTCCAAAAAGTCCAAGAACTCTCAATTCCCATGTATGGTTGTCAAGATATGATCAATTCATTTTCACAAATTCTTGAAATTCAAAAGGCCATATCTCTCAAACCATTTGGCCAAAATTGGTGAGGTTTTTTCCAACAAACCACATTTAACCTCCTCTTTCCAAAAATATAAATTTCATGTGCCAAAACATTGCCAATCAAAATGGCCCTTTTTGAACTATCATGTTTAAATTCAAGTGAGGTGCAATTTTGACTTTTTGAATCAAGCAATTTCTTTCAAATTGGCCAATTGGGATTGACTTAAGACATCATTTCTGACTTGCCAAGGCCCAAAATCGTGCAGAATTACACACCTCCTTGCCACTTGGTGAAAATTAGCAAAAGGTGCAATTGGTTCATTTGTGATAATCATGGTTAACACTCACTTAGCAGACTTAAAACAGAAGTATATAAACATTATTTCTGCCATTTCAAACCCTAGTAGCAGCCCACATTCTAACACAGAAAAACTCTTTCTCTCATTCCCTCATTTTGTGCATTGTTGAATCTTTTTCCACAAAACCTCAAGAACCGCGAGCTAGCTTGGTTGTGTCATCATCCACCATCAATATTGAGCTCATTTCAAGCATAAAACACTAGCTGTGACCACATTTCGAGTGCTGTTTCATCCAAAGCTCCAACAATGGCAGATTTCGAATCGGTTTGTATCAAGCATCGCTGAGCTAGATTGCTTCAAGTATCCATCAATATCAACCATAATCTTCATCTGTTTGAGCTTGCATCACCAAAATAACCACTGCTCCACTCTTTTCTTCAAAATCAAGTAAGTGTTCGAGTCTCACCATTTACCAAATTATGCTATGTTTAGGATAGATCTTTTGATGCTGATTCCATTGAACTTTGTATCACTTGAAATGGTTGCTTGTGTTAAGAGAAATCTGGTTTTCAAATTTTACATCCAAACATGTTCTTGTATGATTTGTTTGTATGCTTCGATTTACTGAAAACTATGGCTGGATTATGCATGTGCTTGGTTCACTTGTTCGAATGGTGTGCTTAATTGCTATTTCTGGGCGTGTTGATTTTTTCGATTGAATGAGGATGATGAAGTTATACTGTTCATGGCCAAACCCTAATTATTTTCCAGAAAATCTGAGTTTTCACGTATTGCATGCTTGCACTTCACTGTTCCATTCCCCTACAACCAATCAGAACATTTGGTTTTACTTGGCTGATGCGCACCGTTTTGATTAGTGATGCCCAGAATTACCATTGTGCCACCGGTCAACACTTTGACCAGTAAACCATGTTTATTTTGTTCATTTATTCCAAATTGATACCACATTTTGTAAAATTCATAACATCATCACCTTTGATCCAAATTTCATGGAAATTTTTGCATCATGTTCATATGAGTGTCTACTTTTTTATCATGATTTTTGCTGATTTTTTGGATGGCTGGATTTTTAATGGCATTAGGGTTTTGCTCATGTATGCATATTTTGTACATCTTACCAATTCAATTGTGAAATGATGAGGATATATCCAATGACCCTGAAATTTTTTGTGCTTAATCTACACTCATTCATGTTTATTTTGATGTAAAGATCATGAATTTATCTTATGTGGTTTGAGAGTTGTGATTTTTTGAAGTAGGGTGTGACAACTTGTGTCACACCATGGATGTGCAGCTTCCTGATTTTTGTATCCATGCTTCTTGACCTCCAAATGAATTGATTTTTTGCATGAACCTTCTATTGTGTGTCTAGTTTGTATGTGATTTTTTGTGGAATTGTTTGTGCCATTTTCCTAATTGTTTGAGATTTTGTTCCCCTGTCTAGTCAAATGTTGACCTTGTGTGATGCACTTTGCCATTTGTTTTGTGAAATGCTCATATTTTATTAGATGGACATGAAATTTTGCATGAGATAATTAGAAATCCTCATCTTGGCCATGGGTTTAGTCCCATTCATTTATCATACACCATCTCTGATTTATGAGTTTTCTAAGTTGATGCATGTTTGGTTGACTTCATTAAGCATGTTCAATATGGCTTTGATTTTCTGATTTTCATTGACTGCCTTCCACTTGTCCAAATGTGATGAAATTTTACATGCTTACCATGCTATGTGTTAGGATTGATCATGATTTATTTGGTAATTTTTGGAAATGTTTGAGTTGACTTTTGATGCAAGTCTTTCTGTTGACTCCTATGAGCTTCTGTTTGCAATGCTTTGACTTAAATTGTTCATGAAATGATGATAGTGATTGATATGAATGTGAACTTAATTAGTATTGATTCTTAATTGTTTGAACATGATTGTGAATGCTTGCCCTTTGCTGTTTTGACTTTTTCATTCTCTTTTGACCCTAGGCTTGTCCTAGTGGTCCTGTTACTCACTTTTGAGCTTGTGTTTTCAGGTTGACCAACAAATGCTCCTATGAGACCATTTCTTTGGATTGAGTTTACTTGAATATCATTGAGCTAACCTCTTGGTTTTGTAGGTGGCTTGACTCACATGATTTGAGTCTTGTGCTTTGCATATTTGATTGTCTGATTTGACTGTTGATTCCTATTTCCTTTGCTTTAACTTGTGAATTGTGTACTGATCTGTTTGACTATTTCAGGTGCTTTTAGTTGCTTAGTTCCTTGTGAACTTTTTGCTTTGCTTTGCTTGTATAAGCAATTTGCATTGAGGTATATCCCTTAATCTTCATGTAGTCTGGAAGACCTGGCCTGTTACTTGGCCAGGCAACTGTCTGAAGTCCTCCTTAAGAGGCAATGTTTGTGTATGTTTAATTTGTCCTTGTACATAGTCAAAGACCTCCTAAGTGAAGAGGCAATTGGCAGAACCAAGGGATAAGCAACCTATCCCCTGCTATTCTGTGTGTCTTCTGCTTTGCTCACACCACTGTGTTGATGCATTGCAGATACAAACCCAAGATCTTGTACAATTGTACAGTTGAGTCAGTACCAAATGTGTAGAAGGGTTCCCACTTTCTGAACCCACACATTCTTGTCAAATGCTCTCCCTGGCCAGGGATAAGAGCAATGAGGCACACCCCTCATCTCCTTTCATCTGCTTCACCTTAGCCCCTCAATGGCAAGGTTAAGAGCAACATTCACCCCATTCCAGAGGTTTGTTTGTTGAGGTTGATGTGACCCCTCGACTAAAACCTAACCCATGTTTGAGCCCCCTTGTTGGTGTGTTTATTTTATGCTGTACATGTTTGTGTGGTGTGATTGTATCCCCTAGGTTTGCTAGACTCCGCGTAGTCTCGTTTGCATGTCAATTAAGGTAGCACGGTTCCTTCGTATAGGACTTCCTTTCTTGCTTGAGCTTTCTTAAAACACAAACAAACATCATCCCCTCTTAAGGATACGTTAACTCCTTCTACTACAGATGAGTAAGTCTCCAAAGGTCGAGCATCAGGTAGATTGCGCAGTGACGTTGTCCACTTAAAAAACACAAACCAACAGTAATAGTTTAGCCGAACTACGACAACTCTGATTCTCATGTCCAGATGAGATACGTAGGCACGAGATGCGATGTCTTGTCGAGTTTGACTAACAACTAACACTAATTCTTTTCTCTCGCCCTCGTTGCGATTGAGACCTCCCCTTTCTCTTGCCCTAGTTGCAATCGAGACCCTTGCTTCCTGTGCAAGTTAGGTTAGGTGTGGCTTGCTTCCTGTGCAAGTCATGTTTAGGATAGGCTTGCTTCCTGTGCAAGTTAGCTAGAAACCTTAACTTAGGGACGACTTTGCATGACAACATCTAGGCTCGAGTCGTAGTCTCCCTAGTGTTGTGTCTCCCTCTGTTATCTGGTTAGGCTAGTCCTTCTTTTTTCCCTGCGTAGGGGAACTACGTCGCCCTGATCCTCATACCAGATGAGGTACGTAGGCAGGAGATGAGCTGATCTCTCCGGGCGCCCTTTTTCTTTTTCACCCTTTGTGTCTTAACCACCCTTGTGTGTGTTCTGGTTGGAGTCCGACATAAGTCCAGCGATTGGCAGTTGGTTTCCTGTGTGCGTTTAGGTTCGGATGCTGACATAAGTCCAGTGATTGGCATTCAGGCTCCACGTTTGCCTATGTTGTTTCGTTTTGTTTGTGTGCGTGTCAGCTGAGCTACGAATGCTCTGATTCTCCTTCGTCCAAAGGAGATACGTATGCATAGGATGCGATATCCTAGCGAGCATGTGTCGTTTCCCCAGTCCGAACTACTTCGACTCTGATGTCTATGCCTGATAGACTAAGTAGGCCCAGGATACGATATCCTGCCGAGTCAGTTTCAGTCAGTTTCTTTTATCTCTTTCAGCCAGTGTGTGTGTGTGTGAGCAGCGTTTTAGCAACCATTTTCCTTCCTTTTGTGTGTGGATCCCGTCGAGTACGACGGATGCGTAGGGGTGCTAATACCTTCCCTTCGCATAACCGACTCCCGAACCCATTCTCTTTGGTCGCGAGACCATGTTCTTTCCAGGTTTACTCTGAGCGTTTCCTTTCCCTCTTTTGGGATAAATAACGCACGGTGGCGGCTCTGTTGTTCTTGTTTTCCCGCCGGTTTTTCGCGTAATGCGACACCTAGGTCTGCATTAACTATCACTGGTCGTTCAAGTTCTAAGTCTAGCAATTCATATCTCAGATTTTTGGGAAGTGTTTTCAGGCCGAGGTTTGGTTTCTTAAGGCATTGCGTAGGATCCGATGTCATTGCTAAACATTGGTTAAGTCTGTCTTCTACACGATAGTCAGACAATTTGTCATTTTCTAACTCTGTTTCTTTTATGCATTCATCGATGATATCCATGAAGTAACATGTGTCATCTATTGCAGGTGCTTTCGAAAATTGGGAAAGAATGAACTCAATTTTCTCTTCTCCTACTTCGAAAGTGAGTTGTCCTTGTTTTACGTCTATGATCGCACAGGCGGTTGCTAAGAATGGTCTTCCCAATATAATGGGTGTAACTTCATCTTCTCTTATGTCCATAATTATGAAATCGGTTGGAATGTAGAATTAACCTATGCGCACGGGAACGTTTTCAAGAATTCCTACAGGATATCTAACTGAACGATCTGCTAATTGCACAGACATTTTAGTTGGTCTTAATTCTCCCATTTCCAGTTTCTTGCATATGGATAAAGGCATAACACTGATACCTGCTCCTAAATCGCATAGAGCTTTGTCTATGACAAATTTTCCTATGTGACAGGGTATAGAGAAACTACCAGGATCTTTAAGTTTAGGAGGCATATTCTGGATTATAGCGCTGCATTCAGCAGTGAGTGTAACGGTTTCGCTATCTTCAAGTTTCCTTTTATTAGAAAGAATTTCTTTTAAGAACTTAGAATATGAGGGCATCTGCGTAATAGCTTCTGTAAAAGGAATTGTGACGTTTAATTGTTTCAGTAAGTCAACAAATTTTTTAAATTGGCCTGCATCTTTGGTTTTAATAAGCCTTTGAGGGTAAGGGATAGGTGGTTTATAAGGTCGTGGAGGTACATAAGGTTCTTTCTTTTCTACCGTTTCCTTATTACTCTCCTCCTTTTCCTTAGGTTTATTTTCTTCCTCAGTTGACTTTTTAGAGTTTTGGTTTTCAATTCTTGGATCAGACGGTCCTTCTACCTCTATTCCACTTCTCAATATGATTGCATGAGCGTGGCTTTTCGGGTTAGGTTGGGGCTGTCCAAGAAATGTACCAGTTGGGGCAGCAGTAGGCGCTTGTTGTTGAGCTACTTGTGATATTTGTGTTTCCAGCATTTTGTTATGGGTAGCCAGGGCATCTACTTTACTTGCTAGTTGTTTAATTTGTTCGCTAGTGTGTACATTCTGGTTTAAGAAATCTTTATTGGTTTGCTGTTGAGAAGCTATGAAGTTCTCCATCATGATTTCCAAGTTGGATTTTCTAGGAACATTATTGTTAGGTGTAGATGGGGTCGACTTTTGATATCCAGGGGGTATAGCTGGGGCTTGACTAGGAGATTGACCTGGTGCGTATAAAGCATTATTGCTCTTATATGAAAAATTAGGATGGTTCTTCCAGTTTGAGTTATAGGTATGCGAGTAGGGATTTCCTTGAGCATAATTCACTTGCTCTGCTTGGATTCCTGTTAGGAGTTGACAATCTGCAGGAGTGTGACCTTGGATTCCACAGACTTCGCAATTTTGATCTGCGGCAACCACGGTGGCTGGAGGTGATACATTTAAACTTTCAATTTTCTGGGCCAGAGCATCCACTTTTGCATTAACATGATCAAGGCTACTTATCTCGTACATGCCACTTTTCGTTTGAGGTTTTTCTACCATTGTTCGGTCGCTTCCCCATTGATAATGGTTTTGGGCCATGCTCTCGATAAGTTGATAAGCATCGGCATAAGGTTTATCCATAAGCGCACCACCTGCGGCGGCGTCTATTGTTAACCTTGTGTTGTATAAGAGATCATTATAGAAGGTATGAATTACTAACCAGTCCTCTAAACCATGGTGTGGACAAAGTCTCATCATGTCTTTGTATCTTTCCCATGCTTCGAAAAGAGACTCGTTATCTTTCTGTTTAAATCCATTTATCTGGGCTCTCAACATAGTTGTTTTGCTTGGAGGAAAATATCGGGCAAGAAAGACTTTCTTCAACTCATTCCATGTGGTGACTGAGTTGGAAGGAAGAGACTGAAGCTATCTTCTAGCTTTATCTCTTAACGAGAAGGGAAAAAGACGAAGTCGAATCGCCTCTGAAGTGACACCATTAGCTTTAACAGTATCAGCGTATTGGACAAATACGGATAAATGAAGGTTTGGATCCTCGGTAGGATTTCCAGAGAATTGATTCTGTTGCACTGCTTGTAACAACGAAGGTTTAAGTTCGAAGTTGTTTGCTTCGATTACGGGTGGAGCAATACTCGAATGCGGCTCATCTTGCGATGGAGCGGCGTAATCTCGAAGAGCACGAGCTGGTTCTGCCATCTCGGGTATCGGCGAAGGAAGAAGATTTTTGAGGTCGGGCACTTCGATAGGAGGGAGATTGTTTGCAGCACGATATTCCCGAATTCGTCGTAAGACTCGGAGATATAGTTCAACGTCGTTGATTCGTAAGTAAAACGGCTCGCCTTGTGAGCGAGTGTGTGGCATACAAATCAACGAAAGAAAGAAATAAAAATTGCCTTAGTCTCTACAGCGCAACAGAAGGGTTACGATATCGACTAAATAAAAGTCCCCGGCAACGGCGCCAAAAACTTGATCGCGACTTTATAAGTCTATTGGGGTACTAACTGCAAGTGCACAGTCTTATCGCGTAGTTTTAAAAGATATCGATCCCACAGGGACTTATGAATCGATATACCGTTTTCAAAGGTTACTTCGTAAAGCTAAGGCGGATGATACTTTGATGATTTGGGGGAGAAGTAAAACTAAAATTGGATCTAATTTAAATATCAATTAAGCGGATATCGGTATGTAGTTCGTCGTAATTAGGGAATCAAATCTTCGTTGGTTTCTTGGTTTTAAAATAAATCTTTTCAGTAGACACTATTGATTAAAAGTCTTATCTCAAACTCTCGCTCTATTGAATAGACTATGACTTTATATTAACGTAGCTGTCACTTATTAGTTAAGTCCAAAATCACCTTTTGAAAACAACAGAATCTATAGAAACTCTTTTCATTAAAATAATAACCGTTTAAACACCCTCGTCTCAAACTCTCGCTCTATTGACTTAGATTATATAATTAAACTTAAATGCTTAACTCTCGTCCTCAGATTTAACCTTTAAAAATACTTTTTGAAAAAGATTAGAATTTAATTAACTCTAAAAATTGCTTTCGCCCTGATTTAGAATTAATGTCCAATTTACACTGTCCAGTTAAAAACTCAAACCGTCGTTCTATTGGTTTTAACTTCTTTATGTCTTTTACTTTCGTACAAAAACCTTGGTATTAACTCTGTAAATTGAGACCATAAAAAGAGTGACTTTATTTTTAAATACAATTATACCAACTTAGTTTTGATTCCTTCATTCTGCTTACTTTACATACCGATATCTAAATTAATTAGCCGGACATGCTAAACAGGTCTAAACAATTATCATGCTTAAATAAAACCATATCAGGCAAACAATATAAATAAACAGCAATGCAGAGCATATATAAATTAAAAAAATAAATTAAAGAATCTGAATAATTAATAGGAATCTTGAACACTCCACCACAGACCGGTTGGATTTGTTCTTGCACTCTTCAATCGGACAGAAAAATAAAAGCAAAGGGATAAAAATACTATGATCTAACGTAAGGTTAGATCCAGTAAAAGATACACAATAGTTTCCGGTGTAGAAACTATTGTGTGAAAAATTAATTAAGTGCTCTGAAAATTGACTGGAAAAGAAAAGGAAATAAAAATTGCTAATAATAGAAAGCTGTAGAAAATTAGTGTTGTAAATGCTTGCACGGCGGAAAGGGAAGTGAGAGCTTCAGGGTTGGATCTTTGGTTTTATTTATATTAGTCCCCTTTGTAACCGTTTTCCCAAAATGCATTCAGTAAGTAAGCTTCACGTTTCAACGAGTCAAGCGCAAGAATAGCTTCAACGTGCCTCTGTTACGCGTCAAAGGCCAAAAATATAGGAGTGGGGTGTGACGTTCGTCACACCGTGTGTTACACTCGTAACACAAAGTAGCAGGGCGTGACGCTCGTCACACCTTGTGTGGCGTTCGTCACAGCTTCAGCGCTCCTGGCTTGTAATTGTGGGCTGGGCTTTAGTGGAATTTGCTTTCATCCTCTTTTTCACCCCCCTTTTCTTCCTTTTTCACTTATGCTTCAAATAAGTTACCTGAGACAAATAGAAGGGAAAATACCACGTAATATCGAATAATATGAAATAAATTGAAACAAATAATAATATAATTTAATTAAATCGAGTCCAAAAATGTGATATTATTTCATGTTATCACCTATGTTTTGATGATAATAGAGTATTTAAAGAACAATTGGGTAATCTAATAATTGTTCAAGTGTGCAAAACCATAAACTAAAATTTCAGGAATAATCTAAATATTGATTTTGATAATGAACATCTAAAGAGAAGCTTAAAGTCCAGAAGTCTATTTTTGAAGATCGGACTCTGAAATAGTCAATGCCTGAAGATCAGACTCTAAAAAAGTTAGCCTATGAAGACCAGACTTTGAAGAAGTCTGCTTCTGAAGATTAGAATCTGACGTCAGTCAAAGCGCAAAGATCAAGGTGACTCTGATAGGTCACTGTCAGACTCTAAGGCCGTTTTGTCTTCTTCTGATCACATGAAGACCTAAGCTATTTTTCATATAGATGGTTGGGATGTATCTGATAATTCCTTTTGAAGAAAATAAATTTCAAATGATCTTTCAACGACATTAACCATTTGAAGAAACATCTCAATGTATATATCCAAGCTTCTCAAAGAATCTCTTATGCAATTTCTCCAACGTTATTTTTCCTTCTCTATTTAAGAAGCTGAAGACTTGAAGAAGAACAATGCACTATTAACATTCAAATAACAATTACTATATCAAAACATAAGCACAAGTTTAACTTAGGATTTGTTATCTTTGTATATTTTAGAAATGCCAAAGTCTAAAGAGTCTTCTTGGATTGTAATTTGTATAGACCTTTGATGTATATCAAGTGTATTACCCTAAATAATCTTTTATCTGTTAGGTAGATTAATAGAAGTATCTTACTTAGGGTTTGAGCATTTAAAGTCTCTTGCTTGTTTGCTTGAGCATAGAAATCTCTTGCTTATGTGCTTGGTATTTTAAGTCTCTTGCTTGTGTGCTTGAGCATAGAAATCTCTTACTGTGTGTTTGAGCATTGAAAATCTCTTGTTTGTGTGCTTGAGCAAATTGTAATCTTGTGTTATTATAGTACAAATATCTTGTAAGTACAAGGAGACTGGATTACTCTCGATTTATAAGAGGAATCAGGGTAACTTTGTGTGTCTTTTTTCTTTCTTTCATTCCTTATTTGATGTCTACCACTTACCTCTGATTTGGATTTTATACTTTGTATTTAGAATCTGACTAGAACTTTCAACAGAGATAAATTCTAACACAATTCACCCCCCCCTCTTGTTTTTTTCTCACCTTCATGTTCAAATAAAGGTAGTCAATGCATATGTGCATCTGGTCATCCTTGTTCTTTACTAACAATAGCGGAGCTACCCACAAAGACACACTCAGGCGAATACAATGCTTATTTAACAACTCTTCCAACTGACTATTTAACCCTCTGAGTTCGATTGATGACATAAGGTACAGAGCAATGAAAACTAGAGTCGTCCCTGGAACTAGGTCAATTGAGATTTCACTTCTCTTTCTGGAGGAAGAGAAATGATATTTTCAGGGGAAATTTCGGGAATTTAACAGACTAATGGAACTTGCGAGACATACATCTCTTCACTCTAATCCTTGGTGAGAATTAAGAGAAAGGATTTTTCTTGCTCTAATAAATAGTTGAGCATGTTGAATGTGCCTTCTAATCATTATTGTTGTTATTGTTGTTTGATGCCTTGTATGAATGATCTTATCATTATAACCCTGAGGCGAATTATCAAAATCATTATAACTGATCCCTCGTGAAATAACTCACTAACCACTACTCGTATCTTTCTATCTCTAGTCCTCCAGCATAACCAGGGTTAGGCGATGCACAAAATGTTAATTCTCTATGCCACTACTCGGGGTCTCCTATTCCTATTTGTTAGGGACCAATTAGCACTACTTTTCATATATTTTTATTGGTCCCTTTTACCATTTTCTTATTGAATTACACACTTTTATCCTCACAATTTAGTAAAAATACAATTAAGTTTAATTGATTATGTTTTGAGTAGATATTTCACGTATTTGTTAGTTTTGTAGACTTTTTGGACAAGAGAGCATTGGAGTGCATAAGCATAATTTGGAAGAAGTTTCAATGGCATTTGGAAGCATTTGAAGAACAAAACTTGGGAGAAATGTTTAAATGAAGCTTGCAAGGCAAAGAAGCTGAAATTGCTTCAGTTCCCACCGCGACCAGGGTTGGCGCCGCGAACCTTGGAAAAACAGCAAGTTTCACATTTAGTTGGGCCAATTGTTCTGTTTTCAACCCAACTTAAGTGTGACAGTTTTGTATCATTTTTAGAGTGCTTTTCAGTTTTAGACCAAAATGGAACATTTAAGGAAAGGATGAACTCTTTTAAGCATACAATGGAAAAAAAGGAAAAAATATTCACAAGTTGTAGAAGAAAAATAGAGCTTACTTTGGTATTTCAATTTGCTGTCAAATATGATGATGAGGAGCTAAACCCCACTTTGTTAAGATTAGAGGTAGTAGCTATTCCTTATTGTTTATGTATTCCATTTGAATCTTGTATGTGACAAAAGGTTATTGATGTAATGAATGATATTTTTGCCCTATTTTGAATATTCAGATTTGAGTTATTGTTGAGAAAGATTATTCAAGTCTTGACTTAAAATATGCTTTCAAGTAGTGAATGAGTTGTAGAAATAGATTTATACACTACTCTTCTTTTGTATCAAACATTAAAGATTGCTATATTGATAGTTAGGTAGAGAAATCATTTAACCATTAATATAGTGATTATCACAATATCATTTAGAAATAAATGATATTGAGAGGATACTTGAATATCATCAATAATTTTAAGTCCATATAGTTGTCATTAAGGAAACATAATAAATTTGGATAGTGAACTCCAATCTTGCCAAGCCTTTTATATTTGATTAAAACTATTTTTATTGTCTTAGTGTCATTTTACTCAAAAGATAACTATTCAAACAAAACAACTTGGTTACATTTTAAACTTATAACAATTTGAATTATAGAACGACGGTAATAACAACCAATCTATATGGATACGATACAAAAATATTTGCTGGAAATATATTTTTCAACAAATTGGCGTCGTTGCCGGGGATTGGTGTTCGATATTACAAGCATTGCAATAATTCATTGTTCTAAGTTTTTTTTATTACTATCACTCTTTTGTTTCACTTGGTTTGTTAGTTTTGTAGATTCTAGTGCATGCGAGGAAAGCCTGCCGAGGAGCAATTTCAATTCGATCCCAAAATTGAAAGAACACTTCGAAAGCTCAATAGCAAAATACGAAGAAGAAGGAAACTAGCCGAAGAGAGGAACCGGAGAGAAGAAGTATCTACTTATTCACTTGTTCAAATCAAAGAAGTGGGTGTAGAAACTTGTGAAGGAAACATGGCAGATGAAACTCCTACCAAAATATCCGCTAATAGTCCAAGGCGGAATGCCCAATTTTCTTGTGGTGGAAGGAACACGGAGATGAAGACCGGAATCCTCCAACTCCTTTATGCAAATCCATTCACCGGAATGGACCATGAAGATCCGTATACCCATCTCATCAAATTCTATGAGATATCGGGTTCTACGAGAATAGAGGAAGCGGGTAAAGAAGCATTATTCAAGAGAATGTTCCCACATTCCTTAGTGGGGAAAGCAAAAGAGTGGTATCTTGATCAAGCACCAAGAGTGATGACGGATTGGAATTCGTTAGAAGAAAAGAGTCTAGAAAGATATTATCCTCAATCCCGATTCATGGAAGCCAAAACGGCTATTGCGGTATTCACTCAAGGGAGCAACGAGTCTCTAAATGAGGCTTGGGAAAGATTCAAGTCAATGTTGAGAAAATGCAAAGGCCATGGTTTTGATGAACTCACTCAAATCCATATTTTTCTAAATGGGCTCCAATCAACTCACAAGACACTTTTGGATGCTACCGCGGGTGGCTCTCTTATGTCAAAGAATGCAGAAGAGGCGAAAGTCATTATTTACCGGATGGCACTCAATGATCGTCAAAGTCAACATGACCGTAGTCCTTCACAAAGGAAACCGAGAGTTCTTGAATTAAATACCAATGATGCTATTATTGCCTAAAATAAGCTACTTTCTCAACAAGTGGAGTTGCTCACTCAACAAATATCCAAACTTCCATAACAAATGAAGGAAATTCAAGGATCTCAAGCTAGACATCAAGTAGCATGTTGTGAACTATTTCAAGGAGATCATCCAACCGGTTATTGTCCTTCATTGGAAGAAGTGAGTTATGTGAAAAACCAAAATCAAGGTTATCAAAGGAAACCTCCACCCCACAACAACTCATATCAAAGGAACAATCAAGGCTATCAACCATCAAGGTTCAACAACCAAAATTTTCAGCAACAAAGTCCTTATCAACATCCAAATTCTCAAGGACAACAATCGCAAGGCGGAAGTTCAAAGCTAGAAGACACTCTCACACAATTCATGCAAGCCTCCATGGAAAACCAAAAGAGCAACGAGGCGGCTATCAAAAATTTGGAGAATCAAGTAGGCCAACTTGCGAAGCAATTGTCGGAACAACACGCGGGCTCTGCCTTCTCCGCTAACACTCAAACCAATCCAAAGGAGCATTGTAAAACAATTGTTACTAGAAGCGGTAAAGAGTTGACAAGTGGAAAAAGTGAGGAGATTACAGTAGAGAATGATATGGATGTTGTACCTGAAAATGAGGACGTGGAGTGTGAAAAGGAAAAAGAGGCAGAAACTGTTCATTTCGCACCGCGATCACCTTTCGCGCCGCGAAAAGAGCAGAAACAGAAGCAATCAGCAGAACAACAGGGTGAAGTGGATGAGAAGAAAGAAGCAGAGCCAAGAAAGAAGAAAAAAGGAGACAAAGGAGTGAGTGCCATTCCATCTCAACATCTACCTTATCCGCACGCACCATCAAAGAAGGATAATGCTAGACACTATGCACGATTTATGGATATATTTAAGCAACTTCAAATAAATATTCCATTTACTGACGCATTAGAGAAAATGCCAAGATATGCAAAGTTCATGAAGGATATTCTCACAAAGAAAAGGAGATATGTGGAAGACGAGACAATCTTGCTTGATGCACGTTGTAGCGCCATAATCCAAAAAACTCTCTCAAGGAAGGAATCTGATCCGGGCCGAGTCGTTTTACCGGTAACCATTAGAGGCACTTACATTGGCAGTGGTTTGATCGACTTGGGATCTAGCATCAATTTAATCCCCTTATCCATTGTTAAAAGATTGGCGAATGTTGAGATTAAATCTACAAGGATGACTTTACAACTAGCCGATAAGTCTACCACTTCACCATATAGAGTTGCTCAAGATATGCTAGTGAAGGTGGACAAATTCTTGTTTCCGGTAGATTTTGTGATAGTGGACATGGATGAGGATCGTGATGTTCCTCTAATTCTTGGAAGACCATTCATGAAAACAGCCCGAATGATGATTGACATTGATGATGGACTCATGAAAGTAAGAGTGCAAGATGAAGAGGTAACTTTCAATCTTTTTTAGGCCATGAAGCATCCTAATGACAAGCATGATTCTTTCCGAATCGATTCCACCAAGGAGGAAATAGTGGAGGTTGCAAACCAAGTCCATGTTTCTAATCCGTTAGAGAGATCTCTTATCGGAGCTTACAATGTTTTAACCAAAAATGAAGAAAAAGAGATTGAAGTAATTTTGCAAGAATTGGAGTCTTGTGGAGAGATTGCTTATCATGAGGAGGCAAATGAAGACTTGGATGTGAAAAATAAAGTGGAAGAGCCAAAACTAGAGTTGAAAATGCTACCTTCACACTTGAAATATGTGTTCCTTGGTGATGATTGTACTAAACTGGTGATCATTAGCAATACCTTATCCATAAAAGAGGAGCATAAATTGATACAAGTGTTGAAAAAGAATGAAGGTGCAATAGGGTGGGTATTATCCGATTTAAAGGGTATTAGTCCGGCCTATTGTATGCATAAGATCATGATGGAAGAAAATTTCAAACCCGTTGCACAACCTCAAAGGCGCTTAAATCCATCAATGAAAGAAGTGGTGAGAAAAGAAGTTGTCAAACTCTTGGAGGCCGGAATGGTTTATCCTATCTCCGATAGTGAATGGGTGAGTCCGGTGCAAGTAGTTCCAAAAAAGGGTGGTATGACGGTTATCAAAAATGATAAAAATGAGTTGATTCCAACTAGAATGGTAACCGGATGGAGGATGTGCATTGACTATAGGAGGCTAAATCAAGCTACAAGAAAAGATCACTTCCTGCTACCTTTCATGGACCAAATGTTGGAAAGGTTGGCCGGCAAGAATTTCTATTGTTTCTTGGATGGTTATTCGGGTTATAACCAAATTTCGGTCAATCCGGCAGATCATGAGAAGACGGCTTTTACATGTCCTTTCGGCATTTTTGCTTACCGAAGAATTCCTTTTGGATTATGTAATGCACCGGCAACATTTCAACGGTGTATGCAAGCAATATTCTCGGATTTGATCGAAGACTGCATTGAGGTGTTTATGGATGACTTCTCCGTTTATGGGTCGTCCTTTGATTTGTGCTTAAAAAATCTTGATGTGGTTTTGGAAAGATGTGTGGAAACAAACTTAGTGCTCAGTTGGGAGAAATGCAATTTTATGGTCACCGAAGGTGTTGTTCTTGGTCACAAAATCTCTTCCGAAGGGCTAGAAGTTGATAGAGCAAAGGTGGAAGTCATTGAAAAATTATCACCTCCAACAAACATCAAAGGAATAAGAAGCTTTCTTGGACATGCCGGATTTTATCGAAGATTCATCAAGGACTTCTCAAAGATAGCAAAGCCCTTGAGTAATTTGCTCAACAAAGGTACGCAATTTATTTTCGATGAGTCGTGTCTGAAAGCTTTCCTTGAGTTGAAAGAAAAGTTAGTCACCGCACCCATAATCGTTGCACCAAATTGGACACTTGATTTTGAACTTATGTGTGATGCAAGCGATTATGCGGTTGGTGCGGTTTTGGGTCAAAGAAGCGCTAAAATTTTTCATGCCATCCACTATGCTAGTAAAGTTGTAAATGAGGCGCAAGTCAATTATGTGACAACCGAAAAGGAGTTACTAGCTATAGTGTATGCATTGAAAAATTTTAGAGCTTATTTGATCGGGTCCAAAGTTGTAGTTTACACCGACCATTCGGCAATCAAGTATTTGCTAACCAAGTCGGGTTCCAAACAAAGATTAATTTGTTGGATTTTGTTATTACAAGAATTTGATTTGGAAATCCGGGATAAAAAAGGTTTCGAAAACTTGGTAGCGGATCATTTGTCCCGTTTGGTTAATGTGGAAATTACAAATAAAGAAGAAGAATTAAGGGAAGAATTTCCGGACGAAAAGCTTTATGCGATTCAAGTGAGGCCTTGGTTTGCTGATTTTGCTAATTATAAGGCAACCGGTTTGACACCGGAAGACCTCACTAGTAATCAAAGAAATAAATTCTTAGCGGATGCAAAGTACTATGTGTGGGATGATCCGTATTTGTTCAAAGTGGGTGTGGACAGTATTTTAAGAAGGTACGTGACACTTGAAGAGTCAAAAGACATCCTTTGGCATTGTCATAACTCTCCGTATGGAGGTCATTATAGCGGTTTGCGAACAGCCACTAAAGTCCTCCAAGCGGGCTTTTATTGGCCGTCTTTGTTTAAAGACGCACATGAACATGCAAAGAGTTATGACACATGCCAACGAAGTGGAGGGATAGGCAAACGGGATGAAATGCCTCTAACCAACATGTTGGAAGTAAAAGTTTTTTATTGTTGGGGCATTGATTTCGTTGGCCCATTCCCCTCTTCCTTCTCAAATGAATATATCCTCGTAGCCGTTGACTATGTATCAAAATGGGTGGAAGCAATTGCTTCACCTAAAGCCGACTTCAAAACGGTGATAAATTTTTTAAAGAAAAACATATTTTCACGTTTTGGTGTGCCTCGGGTGTTGATAAGCGATGGGGGATCACATTTTTGCAATACACCTTTGGAAAAAGTTTTAGAACATTATGGTGTAAAGCATAAGGTGACTACTCCTTACCATCCACAAGAGAATGGTCAAACGGAAGTTTCTAACCGAGAAGTGAAGAGGGTCCTTGAAAAAACGGTTTTGAGTTCAAGAAAATATTGGTCATTAAAATTGGATGAAGCTTTGTGGGCGTATCGTACCGCCTACAAAGCTCTTATTGGAATAATTGGATTTCAGATGGTTTATGGGAAGACTTGTCATCTCCCGGTGGAAATGGAGCATAGAGCACTCTGGGCTCTTAAATTCTTGAACTTTGACTCCACTCTAGCTAGAGAGAAAAGAAAAGGACAGCTTCATGAATTGGAGGAATCAAGGAACAACGCTTACCATTCAAACAAACTTTACAAGGAGAAAGTGAAAGCATACCATGATGGAAAGGTCCATCACAAAGAGTTCAAAGTTGGACAAATGGTGCTGCTTTTCAACTCAAGATTGAAGTTGTTTCCTGGTAAGCTAAAGTCCAAGTGGTCGGGACCGTTTGTTGTAAAGGAGGTGCGAAACTATGGAGCCATCGTGGTTGAGGACCCAAAGTCACAAGAAAGCTGGACTGTGAATGGGCAAAGACTAAAAGTCTACCACAATGGAGAAGTGAATAGAGACGTCTGTGTCATTTCCCTAGTCGGACCGTGAAGATCATTGAACCGTCGAGCTCAAAACGACGTTAAACAAAGCGCTTGTTGGGAGGCAACCCAACGTCGTAAGTTTGCATTTAAGTTTTTGTCAATTCAGTTGTTAATTTTATTTTGTTTTGGTTTTTCTTGTGAAAAAGGAGTTCTGTCCAATGCCCAAACAATTTTTAAAAAACTTCCTTCAGTTCGCCCAGCGAACAACCTTCTCCTCGCGAACTGAATGGAAAAATCACGTTGGTGCCGCGAACAAAGTTTGCCCCACGAACTGAGCGTGGCAGACCCTTTTAAATTCTGTTTTGTGTTATTTATGTTTCCTTCATATTTTGCAACTTCACACTTCTCTTCATCACTTTCACTATCTCACTTCCAAATTCAAAATTAACCCTCTCCATTTCAAAAATCCCAAACTTTTTAACAAGAATCAAGTCAATCTCCTTCTCTTAACAAAGGTATGTGTAATCTCTCTTTCTTTTCCTTTTTTCGTTCCTCATTAAGGTGAACTAGGGTTTGTTAGAAAATGATTTAATTGTTGAATCTCACCTTGCATGTTTAGAGAGGATTCGAATTAGGATTGGGTAAGGGTTTCCGGTATTATTGTCAAACAAATTTTTGAGCAGTAGGTACCCTAGAGGCTGCTGAATTTTTCTGGTTCGCAGGGTTTGCACCACGAACTGGAAAATTTCGGTTTCATTTTTTTTTGGAGTATGGATGCTAACTTCACTCATGGCTATTGTGTGGTTGTTTCTGATTTTATTGCAGATGTCAAAACGTACCAAAACAACGAGCTCCGATCCTTCAAGATCCGTGCGACGATTCACTAGTGATGAGCACGAGGAAAGATTTGAAAAATTGATTAAAAGGACCATTCAACCGGAACGATTCATTCGTTTGTCACCGGGTGGAACTTATAGGAAGCTGGTGGCAAACTTTGAAAGAAGAAAATGGAACAAAATTTGTGAACCGGAGTCAGAGATCAACTATGACATTGTGCGTGAATTCTACGCCAATGCTCTTCAGTTGGAGGTGGGAGTGGCATTTCATTACCAAACAAGGGTGAGGGGAAAGATCATCACCTTCAGTAGGGACGCGATCAACGCCTATTTGGGTAATCCTCTCACTTTGGCGGATAATGGGCGGTGTGAGTACCGTGCCAAAGAAATGGCCAATGATTGGGACCTTCCTACCATGAGTGCTCATTTGTGCCTTAAGGGAAGGACTTTTGATTTGAATGATCAGGGATTTCCAAAGTCGTGGAAGAGGGAGAACTTGAACTTGGAAGCAAGGGCCTATTTGGTGCTTCTATTGAATAATATTCGGCCACGGAGCCATAGCACCACCATTCCATTGGACGTCGGATGCCTCTTGTACTACATCATGATTGGTAAATCAGTAGATGTAGCATCCATCATTGCGGGGGAGATGCGCAAAGTTGCGACTAGTGGAACCAAGTTCGGTGGGAAAGCCGGTGTTCTAACATATCCGGGGCTGATTATGGGACTTTGTCGAAAGGCAAATGTGCCTATTCCGGATGACGTACACTTGTCTATCACCAGTATAATTAATGATGCTTATTTGAACAGGTTTTTCCAGAGCCAAATGGACAGAGCTGAAGGAGCAGGCACTTCTTCCTCTAGACCCCGAGCCCGCAATACGCCAGCATTTGATCAGATGGCGTTCGCCACCTACTGCTGTGAGAGTTTTGAGGCTTCTAGAAGGTCTCAATCATTCATTTTTGATGCTATGCAGCAGCAGTTTCAGAATACCTTTCTTGCGCCCGAAAGCCCGCACTTTTCTGGCCCCGGCGGAGTATGCTGCTTATTCTAATTGGCCTGAGGGCAGGCCCGCATTTATGGGGGGTGCAGGAGGTGGTGGTGCGACCCATGATGATGAGATGGAAGATGTCCTTGGATCCGTAGGTGGTGGACATGATGAGGATGAGTGAAGACTTTTGTTTGGAGTAGTAGTAGATTTTTATTTTGAGTTTTTTTATTATTATTGTTTTTGTTTAGTTATGATTGTACTTTTGGTGGCTCTTGTTGCACCATAAACTTTGGTTTATTAATTGCATGGATCTTTTGTGAGATTTAATTGTGTGTTGCAATGAACTTTGGTATGCCCCATTTTTTTGTTTAATTTTTCTTATTCTTAAGTTAAGCGTGAAGGAACCAAGTAATGCAAGCAAGGAAGGAAGCGTAGGACACTTCGAGTGGTGATGATAAGAATTGGTGTCAGCATTTCAAGGTACACTTTATCGCTTTCTAGACTTAACATGAATGGTTTGATGGTGTGTTGCAAATTTCATTTCATAAATTCCTTGAGATACATGTCATTTTTGAATCAAAGTAGAACTTAACCAATTGTGAGGTAGCTTTCCATTATACACTAAATGCGGAAAACCGAACATTATTTCAATTCATTCTTATCATGCTAAATCATGCATTAATCTATTTTTGTGAAAATGATAGAGGCATTGTTTGTTATTGAGAAAAACCACTTGGCAAAAAAAAGTTTTGAATCAACTAACCTTGTGAGGAGTGATCCTTAGTTAACCCCCTTTGAGCTTGTTTTAGGATTCATTTGATTAATAAGTGTAAACTCATTGAAAATTTTGCAAATAAATGAATCCTAATTTCTTTCGTTTCAATTGAACCTTCAACCGAGTTTGTTTGCAAATTTTATCTTTCGCCTATGTCTAAGTAGGGAGCATTATTGAATAAATTTGGTCTTGAAATCTAAAGTTGGGGAGAGTAAATTAGAAGAGTTGATTAGAAACTTGGAAAAGTGATGTTTTAGAAAAGGTGAAAGTGTGAAAAGAAACAAGAAAAAATAAGTCACCTTTGAAATTATGGAGCAAAGAAAAAGAAAAGAAAGAAAAAAAAATAAAAAGAAAGCTCATGGTTATGTGGATGTGAAAAATAAGAAAAGAAGAAAGATTGGGATCAAAAAACGGAAATTGTTGTTGAGTTTGAATTAATGGGAATGCTCCCTTAGGATAGGCATTTTTGTTGAATTCTCTTAATCATATCCTTTCTTGTAACCCAAGCCGCATTACAACCTTTGAAAGACCTCTTGATTCTCATTTTTCACATTATTTAGTATTTGCTTTGATGACTGTTGAATGTAATTTTAAGTGTCGGGTTTTTGTTATCGTATCCACAGGGATTGTGAGATATCACCGCCTTTCGACAGTTGTTTTAATTCTTAGCTTAAGGTAACAATGGGGTTTTGGTATTTGTCACGGTATCTTGCATAAAAGTATAATAAAATGCGGTAAAAGTTTTGGTTTGAATATTTGAGAAATATTGCCAAAGTTAGGGTTCGACGATCACTTTGCATGTATATGTTCGATCAACAAAACTTATAAACTCCTTTAGATGATAAACTATTTCACAAAGTCCTCCCAATGTGTTTATCTCTAACACACATTGTGAGTTTTCCCATTTTGATCCATTGTTTATCTCTAACACAATCTATCAAAATGACAACTTTTTGGTTCAACCTTATGGTGAACAAAATCATTCATTACTATCTCTAGCTAATAAACAAGATTGGATGAAAACCTAGGTTAAGAGTTGGTAAACATCTCTCGATCATAAACCAACACAAAGAGTTTTCAATAAGAACAAAGTTTTCACCATATATTCACCATTAAAGAATTTACAAATGAAGATCCTTACATTTACACACAAAGCTAATGATCATCTACATCTAACCTTGACAAAATGAAGGACTTAGCTACTCATTTTCATGGTAGCTTGGTCAATAAGTTTCGGAAGAAGGTTGATCAACATCCGAGTCGAATAATCGAGATTGGATGGGAATCCACCTTCTTTTTGTGAAAGATGGTTAAGAGATGAAGAAAAATGGTTTCTAGGTCATAAAAGATCCTTAGAACAATGCTGTAAAATATCTAGAAAAAGTACAAAAGTATGGAAAAATAAGGTATGGGTCCAAAAAGTAGCCCTTGCTACTTATAGAGCTGCTACTGGGCTGTCATGCTCGCTAGGCGAGCAGAATGGCTCGCCTAGCGAGCCCCTAAATGAAGCACCTGAGGCACCTGCGCCTAGAGAAACCACCATTGCCAGACTGTCATGTTCGCTGAGCGAACAAAACCTTCGCCTAGCGAAGGCCACGCTTCAACCTTCGCTCCAGCGAGGTTGAGAGGTTTTGCTACTGGAATGCTCGCTGGAAGCTTGCTAAAGGCTCGCCTAGCGAGTGAGTGCTGGCTGCGCTTTTCACCAAGTCTGGACGTGTTCGCCACACACCTCGCTGGAAGCTCGCCTAGAGAGTGTGGTTATGTTTGCCACTGTAAATTACTGGAGCCTTTCGCTGGGCTCTCGCTGGACGCTCGCCTAGCGAGTCCTTCGCCACAGCCCTCGCCTAGCGAGCAAGCTGATGAATGCTTGTTTTATTTGATCCCTTTGCCAAATTTCTTGTGTCTTCACTTTCTATTATTTCATGCCTACTTCCTGCACAATAACACACAAATCAAAGGTACCAAGATCGTTTATCATTGAATTGCATTTCATCTAAAACAAAGGTGGTTTCAAACACTTTAGCAAGGAAATGGAGTGAAAGATGCCCACATTTGATAGCTCAAATAAGCACTTTTGGGCATCTAACAATGACCGCATGATTCGAGTTATTGTTGATTTAATTGTTTGGATGAGTGAAAGAAAACCTTCATGTTTATTCATCATTATTATGATGTGTGTGTAAGTTTGATTCATTTTTGACATGTATTACTTTGAATTCCTTGGTATGTTATTTGCACCAAACCATTGTTCTTATTCATGTTTTGTCTAGCATTGAGATAGGTGGATTGAGAAAGTGCCACACATTTTTGAACCATTTGAATGTCCTTGGTTAATCCTTGTTTCAATCTATTGTTTCATTACTTTGGTTGTTTTGGTGAAAACTTTTGTTTAGGGACAAACAAAATGATAAGTTGGGGAGAGTTGTTAGGGACCAATTAACACTACTTTTCATATATTTTTATTGGTCCCTTTTACCATTTTCTTATTGAATTACACAGTTTTATCCTCACAATTTAGTAAAAATGCAATTAAGTTTAATTGATTATGTTTTGAGTAGATATTTCACGTATTTGTTAGTTTTGTAGAGTTTTTGGACAAGAGAGCATTGGAGTGAATAAGCATAATTTGGAAGAAGTTTCAATGGCAGTTGGAAGCATTTGAAGAACAAAACTTGAGAGAAATGTTTAAATGAAGCTTGCAAGGCAAAGAAGCTGAAATTGCTTCAGTTCGCGCCGCGACCAGGGTTGGCGCCGCGAACCTTGCAAAAACAGCAAGCTTCACATTTGGTTTGGGCCAATTGTTTTGTTTTCAACCCAACTTAAGTGTGACAGTTTTGTATCATTTTTAGAGTGTTTTTCAGTTTTAGACCAAAATGGAACATTTAAGGAAAGGATGAACTCTTTTAAGCATACAATGGAAAAAAAGGAAAAAAATATTCACAAGTTGTAGAAGAAAAACAGAGCTTACTTTGGTATTTCATTTTGCTGTCAAATATGATGATGAGGAGCTAAACCCCACTTTGTCAAGATTGGAGGTAGTAGATATTCCTTATTGTTTATGTATTCCATTTGACTCTTATATGTGACAAAAGGTTATTGATGTAATGAATGATATTTTTGCCCTATTTTGAATATTCAGATTTGAGTTGTTGTTGAGAAAGATTATTCAAGTCTTGACTTAAAATATGCTTTCAAGTAGTGAATGAGTTGTAGAAATAGATTTATACACTACTCTTCTTTTGTATCAAACATTAAAGATTGTTATACTGATAGTTAGGTAGAGAAATCATTTAACCATTAATATAGTGATTATCACAATATCATTTAGAAATAAATGATATTGAGAGGATACTTGAATATCATCAATAATTTTAAGTCCATATAGTTGTTATTAAGGAAACATAAGAAATTTGGATAGTGAACTCCAATCTTGCCAAGCCTTTTATATTTGATTAAAACTATTTTTATTGTCTTAGTGTCATTTTACTCAAAAGATAACTATTCAAACAAAACAACTTGGTTTACATTTTAAACTTATAACAATTTGAATTATAGAACGGCGATAATAACAACCAATCTCTGTGGATACGATACAAAAATATTTGCCGGAAATATACTTTTCAACATTATTCAACCGGCGTAAGTACAATAATTGCCCTAGGTCCAATAGATAGGATAAGGTTCAGTATTTCATATGTGCCCAAAATCAATTTAAAAGAGTATCTCACATAAAAAGCATTAAGAATAATAAGGAATTGAATGACATTATAGATCAAAAGGTTCATATAAAGTCAAATCAACATATACCCAACAATATTGAAAAATATTCATCACACACAACCTAACCTAGAGGATCTTAGCTACTCATAATTCAGATTATAATATCACAATTGATAGATGAAAATAGCATATAAATTCCCTTAAAGTAATGGCCTCTAATGACTTCAAATGTCCTAAAAACTCCTTTGATCCTCTCCAAATTGTGTTTTTCTCTCCAATTTTTGTAACCCTTATCAAAGTATAAATATTTCCCTTAAAAAGAGCTCATAATGGATCAAATGCATCAGAAAATTCCCATAAAAGGGATCATCGCATGCGTGATGACTTGCATCATGCGATGTAGCTTTTATGGCTCTATCGCACGTGCGATGCTACATGTGATTTTTCCCAAAGTTGCACTTTTTTTGCTCCCTTTCACCCAAATTTTCACTAAGTCCACAATCCTAACACTTAGATATTTTTATCTCATTGTTTGGTCTTTCTTCTTCATTTTAGCTCATCTTTCACTTGTTTTGATTCGATTCTTCGACTAAAATCATGTCATGATGGACTATCATTACAATCCCAAACTTGAATCGTTGCTTGTTCTCAAGTGACTCGCTTGCAACTACACATTTCAACAGAAAACAAGTCGCACAATAACAATCGAACATCACCAAATTAAATTTTTATTTTACCTGACCATCGTTCTAGCTTCCAACTTTTATCCTGAAAATTTAGAAAACATCCTCAAACATTGACGAGTACTCAACAGTCTCTCAGCTCACTTTGACTCACTCAATAGATAGGATTATCTCTCAATCAACATGAAAAATCAATTATGCTTAGCTTGATCATATTCTAATATAGTTCATCACATTAAATCACAACATACACATTAGAGCTCTGCTTATGTTTGGGTAGGATATTTTTAGGAAAGTAGGTTTAAACCTTTGGAGTTGCTTGCCTATTTATCCTTCTATCAGCATACCTCTTTGTTCCTTTTTTACGGTAATAGAGATCTTTGGTCCTTCTTCTACTTTCATTCTTTTTCTTTTCTCTTTTTTTTAAAGAAGTGTTTTTTTCCACTTCTTTTTTTTTCTCATAAATTTTAAAAAAAATTGGCCAATATTCTCTAGTACCCCAACCCCAAACTTAAAACTTTGCTCACTTCCAAGAGCAACCTCAAACTTAAAAATTTTCATACACTCTAGAAACTATACTTATACCTACCTCCAAATAGAGGATGGAAAGAAAGATATTTCAAGTCATATGGATAAGAATTTTAGTCTACGTCACCGAAACAAAGGCTAAAGTTCAAAGTGGTTAGCAGTGGATATACCTACTACTACATGGTAGTTTAAAAAGGCTCAAAGTTGTAAACAAAAAACTGCCTCATTGTGTGTCAGTCAAACCAGATGAACTTAATCGGAAATAGATCAAACCAGATAAAATAATAATGCATGGGTACACTCATAGACAAAGAAAAGTGAATAATGAAATTTATTTGACTCAAACCTTACTAGATGAGGTATATGTAGCTTGAGTACAAGTTCGTTGATTTTTTTCTCATCCTTTGCCTTCAAGTTGCAAGTTTTTATTATAATGATCAAGTTTTATTTTGGATCATTTGTTCAATCCTAAAGTGCTAAACTTGCAAATCTAAAAAGGAAACACAACTACAAACTTGTTTAGTAAATACATTTATCTAAATATCACAAAGGGGAACCAAGTATTCTAGTTAATACTCTAGATTGACTTGAGAGATTCTCTTGTTGGACGTAAAAGGGAATCGCAGAAATTAATACAAATTTATAAAACTCAAAATTAACATGTCATTGGAGAAGAAAATTCTTGCACATCTTGCATGGTGTTGTTGAAGTATTGGTTATGTTTGGTCCATTTTTCCCTCGTCTGATTCACGATGATGCTCGAGAGGAGCGGCTTCGCTTTGGACCCATTGCCTGAAACAACATCAACAACACTAGAAAGTGCAAGGAGATTGGAAAAAAAGTATAGGGTTAGAGAGAGTGTTTAGTCTCTCTTTCTTCTTTCAATCCCTTTCTCAAGTCTTTTTCTAACTGATCATAAATGTGACATGCTACAAAAAAAATTAATTAAAAATAAACTGAATTTTAAATTTTACAAATGAAATAAAAATTTATCTGATGGGATGCCTCTCATTAAGCGCTTCTTTAAGGTCCAAAGCTTTACCTTTCCATTTTTATTTTAGGGCAGCATATATGACAAGAAAAACACATCATCCTTATTCTTCCTTTTGTTTGGTAGGAATTCCATAACTTTCAGGAATTGAAGGTTTTTCTTTCATATTCTCTTCAGCTTGATAGTATTTAACAAGACATAAATCTCATCCAATATTTCATATATTTCTCCTCTTTTATCAGCCTCGTTGCTAGGTGTGGGACTATTCTTTTGTTGAATATCTTGTAGACATCTATGTCTAAACAAGTTATTGCACTTGAAGATTCATCCAAAACTATATAACCTTCATATTGCATTCTTGTTCTTTTACCACATATTACTTTTACCTTCGTTTTTTTTTCTATTCTTGCTTCTATTTCTGTATCAAATGGTGTGCGCTTTTCTTCTTATTTCTCTTTTTCAATTCCTCCTTCATCGACGACCTCACATTCCTGTTTGAATTCTCTTTCAATTTATTTATCTTCGGGACTATCTAAATTTTTTCCATCAAACTCCCCACTGGAGGTCAGTTTTAATTCTAATTGGCTAGATACTATACCAAGTTGTAAAGCTAACTTCTCAAAGGATACTTCCATGTTCCTTTGTAAGGTTTCTTTATGCCTGTTGATTTTCCGGAAATTGGTTTGAGTAATCTTTATGAACTGAGTCAAGGTTTCTTCAACTCCTCCTTCATCGAATACCTCTCATTCCTGTTTGACTTCTCTTTCAAATTTCGCATCTCTAGGACTATCTAATACATTTTCATAGAAATACCCATTAGATCTCAGTTTGTTAATTGGCTAGATACTTAACCAAGTTACATCTCTAAATTCTCGAAGGATGTTTCCATGTTACTTCGCACGGTTTCTTGATGCCTGTCGATTTTCTCAAAATTGAGTTGAGTCATCTTTATAAACTGAGTCAGGGTTTCTTCAAGTTGAGATGATGAATCTTCTTCCCATGAATAATCAGTGTTTATGTAAGGTTCTTCCTTTGAATAATTTCCTGCAAGTTTTTGAATTAGAGTTTCTGCTCCATGTTCCTTTGTATAAGCTACAAACTTTTCTAAAGTAGAAGTTATTTCCTCTTGCATGATTGTCTAGACCATGTGTCGCATCTCGAAAAATACGATTCCTCGATATGGCCACGGAAAAAATTATGTTCGAATAGAGTCGCCACCGAACTTTATTTATTCCAATGAAGAAATAGGAAAATATTGATAAAACCTTTAAAAAATAAGAATAATGGTCGTCGCAACCATATTCGGGTTTGGGAGTTGATTACGCAAGGGGAAGGTATTAGCACCACTCACGTCCGTTGTACTCAACGGAAACCTTTTAGTTCAATTTTGCGATTTTGAGTGTTAACTTACGTTGTTTGTTTTCTTCGGGTTATAAATATATTGAAAATAGAAATGGATGGGAACCTCAAAAAGGGGAAAAGGGAGGTTTTTTATTAGTGTGCTCGCAAAGATACAGCAATCTCCTGCCTACGTATCCTTATGGTGCAATAAGAAAATCAGAGTATTCGTAGTTTGGGGAACTACGGTTGGTTGGTGTCTTTTAGTGAACAACTGTTTAGATCGTGTTCTAAAGGCTAAACGTTGGTTTGTCTACTCTCGGCGGAGGCTTAAGCATTGGTTTGTTATGCGCATTAGAAAGGATTAAATGGTGTTCTTTCTGAAAATAGTTTTGGTCACACGGGGGTGACAAGTTGGATTAATATGTGGGATATTTTGATTGGTTGAGATGTTTTTATTTGGATGACAATTACTCGGATAGTTGAGTAAGACAACTCGTATCCTAACAGTCGGCAAAGGGAATAGAAGACTCTAGACCACTTTCTTTTTCATCCTTAATTATAGAAAGTATTTGATAATACTTAAGGTGTTTTGAATGGATGACGAATACTCGGATAATCAAGTAAGACAACTCGTATCCTAATAATCGGGAAAAGGAATAGAAGAATTGATCACACTAAAATTTACGTACTTTTGACTCCGATTTCACATGCATTCTAGTTGTTTTATTATCATTTTATTGTGTTATTGCTATGTTTTTCTTTGTTTACAGATTTTTGCTTTAATCGGAGCCCCGATCGAGAAAAGGAGTGAAAAAGGGCTAAAAACCCTAAAATTCAGCATTTTGTGCTTATGGCCTACCCCGTGGCGGGCGCCACAGACCAAGCCATGACGTGTCCAAGTCCAACTTCCTCAAATCCCACGTTTCCCCACTTCATCCACTAAGGCGCCCCACTTTGTGCTTGTGGCGGGCGCCATAGCCTTGTGGCGGGTGCCATAGCCTTGTGGCGGGCGCCACAAGAAGGAAACGGTTTCCTCTATTTTCAAGTTGAAGGGCATCCAAGTCAATTCCACTTTTTTTATTTTCTTATAAATAGAAACGCGAATTCAGTTTTACAATCATCCAAACTTAGAGCAGAGGCAAACTCAGAAGCAACTTTGTTTCACTTAGGCATATATTTAGTATTTTATAGTGGTAATCGCTTCGCATTGGAGTGTTACCACAATTATGTCATCAAGTCTGTGATAGAGTCTGTAATCGAGTTTGGAGCACTTTGGAAGGAAGTTAATCATGCCGCCATTTTCTTTTCCGCATTGCAATTTACTCAGCCCTCCGATTGGAGCAGGTTTTTATTACTCGCCTTTACTTTATTTATTTCCCGCACTCGCCTTTACTTTATTTATTTCCCGCACTCGCTTTACTTTATTTATTTCCCGCACTCGCTTTACTTTATTTATTATCCGCACTCGCTTTACTTTATTTATTTTCCGCATTCGCTTTTACTTTATTTATTTCCTCGCACTCGCTTTACTTTTATTTATTTCCTCGCACTCGCTTAAAATTATTTACTTTCCGCACTCGCACTATTTTTATTTATTTTAATGCACTTTTACTTTACCATGTCTAGCTAAATTTATAAGGCTAGAATGTAAGGATCGTAATTAAACCAGTAATCCGTACAATTGTTCGTAGAAACACTTAAAGGGCTATTTTAACTTTCAACTTAAGTTTTCCCGCACTTCAATTCTATTGGGTAAGATCGAAAGTCGTCCAACGTCTTTATAAACTTAATTGTTTTTAACTATTTCAAAAACAGCGAAAGCGCTTTGTTTAGTTCATTAGGAGTTTTTAACATCAAGAAGAAAAGAGATTTTAAAACTATTTTCGGACGCGTTTATAAGTTTAGAGTCTGGTTCGTGAGAACCTCTTTTGGTTAAGAAATCCAGGTTATAATACTTTTCAACTTAGTCAAGATACTATATTTCTTAAAAATAGGTTTACTACTCTAACGCAATGCGCGCCTTTTTATAAGTGATAATAAGAGGGTTTGATTAGGGAGTACAACTCGGTTCTGAATACGCGAAAGCGACAGTTCCTGTTAAATTAATTCTTTTCAAAGTAGGAAACACTGCCCATAAGTAGCTCTACTAGCAAGTACTTGGATTATCAATTAATTACGTGAATTACATTCGACCCTGTCTTTATCAATTATATTCTATTTCAATACTTTACTTTTTATTGCACACTACAAAAACACTTATTTTGATTGCCTTTGATAAACACCATAACAACAGATAACGATAGCTTGACACTTGGTCTCTGTGGATACGATAATCTTTTATATTACTCTGACGCGTTCGTATACTTGCGAACACCGCATCAAGTTTTTGGCGCCGTTGCCGGGGACCAATTTCGTCAAATTTCATTTTCCTGTTGTTATATCGTTTAGACTTAGGTTATTTCCCGTCGTTCGATGCGAAGAACTCGCAGCACCGGAAGTTTAAGCTTAGTAAACCCTCTGGCGGAACCTGAACGCTACGCTTGCGCACGTTTATTCTTTCATAGAATTAAGAGAGTTATGGCCGAAGATCAAAACCAAAGACCTCTTAAGGACTTCGCTCAACCATCTAATGAAGAACCTGGTTCTAGTATAGTAAACCCGATCATCCCAGCCACTAATTTTGAACTTAAACCATCCTTGTTGCAACTAGTGCAACAGAGACAATTCGCGGGTCTCGCTACCGAGAACCCTAACCAACATTTAAAAATATTTCTTCAATTAGCAGATACTTTTAAAACCAATGGAGCTTCTCCTGAGGCAATACGTTTAAGATTATTCCCTTTTTCCCTCAGAGATAAAGCTCTATCATGGTTAGATTCCCTTCCACCCAATTCCATTACGACTTGGGATAACCTTAGAAGAGTTTTTCTTGCTAGATATTTTCCCCCGAGTAAGACCGCCGTTCTTCGAAACCATATAACTAGATTTACCCAAAACCATGGAGAATCGTTGTTCGAAGCTTGGGAGAGATATAAAGAGTTGTTACGAGCATGCCCACATCATGGCTTAGAAAATTGGTTAATCATTCAAACCTTCTATAATGGACTTCATTATAACACAAAGATGACCATCGACGCTGCCGCAGGCGGTGCTCTGATGAACAAACCTTACCCTGAAGCTAGTGCCCTCATCGAAGACATGGCTCAAAACCATCAATCATGGGGAGTCGAACGAGCGACAGTTGAGAAAAAGGAAGCCCAAGGAGGAGTGCATGAACTAAGCTCTATAGACATGATGCAGGCTAAAATGGACGCATTAGCCCTTAAGGTCGAGCATATGTGCATAAACCCGAACACTGTAGCCGCAGTTTCGTCGGATTGTGAGATATGTGGAACCCAAGGACACCAATCCGCAGAATGCAGTCTATTGAACGAAACCCACTCCGAGTAAGTGAACTACACCCAAGGGAACCCATACTCGAATACCTATAATCCTGGATGGAGGAATCACCCTAACTTCTCCTATAAAAACAATAACCCTATTCAAAATAATGCACCTCCGAGACCTAGTTATCAAGCCCCTAGATCAAATTAACCTATGCAACCTGTACCACCAAAGTCGAGCCTTGAGAAAATTATGGAAAATTTTATCACCGCTCAAACCCAACAAAACAAGGAGTTCATGAACCAAAACATTCATGTTAACGAATTGATTACTCAGTTAGGAACCAAGGTTGACCAAATAGTTGCTCATACCAAGATGCTTGAAACCCAGATCTCTCAGGTAGCTTTAAACCAAGCCCCTCAGACTACACCTGGAGGATAATTCCCTGGATAACCTCAACAAAATCCGAGAGGACAAGCCAATGCCATTACCCTAAGAAGTGGGAACGCTTATGATGAGCCACCAAACCCAAGATTAAGTGAACCCGAAACTTCTAAGGAATGTACCAAACCCCCGGACGAAGTAAAGGAACCAGAGGAATCTGAAAATCAGGAAGGTCGAGATAAAGGAGAAGAACCTAAAGATAAAATTTACGTACCGCCCCCACCATATAAACCATCTATACCATATCCCCGAAGACTCAAACAAACCCAGATCAATAAACAGTACCAAAAATTTATTAAAGTTATAGAAAAACTTCATGTAGAAATCCCTTTCACAGAAGCCATCACCCAAATACCTTCTTATGCAAAGTTTTTGAAAGACATCCTTACCAACAAACGTATACTTGACGATCCGAAGCCTTTGGAATGTAATGCTATTTCCGAGGACAAATTAGCAAAGAAAGATAAAGATCTTGGAAATTTCTCCATTCCTTGCCTTTTGGGTAATCATGTCATCGAAAAAGCTTTTCTAGACTTAGGAGCTAGTGTGAGTTTAATGCCTTTAGCGGTTTGTGAAAGGTTAAACTTAGGAGAATTATAATCCATTAAGATGTCACTTCAGTTAGCCGATAGATCTGTCAAATATCAGATAGGCATTTTGGAAGATGTTCCTGTTAGGATAGGTCAACTATTTATCCCTACTGATTTTATCGTCATGGACATCAAAGAAGATAATGATATACCAATTCTTCTAGGTAGACCATTCTTATCGACTGCAGGAGCCATAATAGATGTCAAGAAAGGAAAGTTGACATTTGAGGTAGGTGACGAGAAAATAGAATTTATACTTTCGAAATTTCTTATGGCACCTGTGATGGGAGACTCGTGTTATGCCTTAGATATCATTGATGAATGTGTTAGAGAATGAGAACAAAAAGAAATTATAAAAACAATCAAGTTACCATCAACCCCCATAAAGGAAGATGATGACTTTAAAGAACCTTACATCGATGATAACCTTTACGAATGTTTATCCCTTACTCCAGATCCTATGCCATTCCCTAAGAAACCAACCTTAGAACTTAAGGAACTGCCTAAGAACCTGAGATATGAGTTCCTCGATGAAAAGATGAACCGCCCAGTTATAGTCAGTGCTACCTTGAGCCAAGAGGAGACGAACCAACTTTTAGACGTTTTACGAAGATATCCCTCAGCCTTAGGATATAATATCTCTGACATGAAAGGTATAAGCCCATCCGTATGCATGCATCGGATTTCGCTCGAAGAAGATTCAAAACCCTCTAGGGAGCATCAGAGAAGAATAAACCCTATAATGAGTGATGTTGTTGAGAAGGAAGTTCTTAAGTTACTTGAGGCAGATATAATCTACCAGATCTCGGATAGTAAGTGGGTGAGCCCTGTGCATGTAGTACCTAAAAAGGGAGGCATCACAGTCGTGCAAAACGATAAAGGCGAACATGTAGCAAAACGTTTAGAAGGAGGATGGCGGATGTGTATAGATTATAGAAAATTAAATAAAGCAACTAGGAAGGACCATTTCCCTTTACCATTCATAGACCAGATGTTGGAGCGTCTAGCCAGACACTCTTACTTCTGTTATTTAGATGGATACTCTAGATTCTTCCAAATACCTATTCACCCAGAAGATAAAGAAAAAACTACCTTTACATGCCCCTATGGAACCTTTGCCTACAGACGAATGCCTTTCGGCCTCTATAACGCCCCAGCTACTTTCCAACGCTGCATGATGTCAATCTTTGCAGATTACCTAGATAGTATCATGGAAGTGTTTATGGACGATTTCTCAGTTTGCGGATTCAATTTTCACAATTGTCTTACTAACCTTGAGAAAATCCTGGAGAGATGTGTGGAGGTGAACCTCGTGCTAAATTGGGAAAAATGTCATTTCATGGTAACCGAAGGAATAGTTTTAGGACATATAGTTTCCGAAAAAGGTATAGAGGTAGATAAAGCTAAAATAGAACTTATAGAAAACCTAAAACCCCCAAAAACCATCAGAGAAGTCCGAAGCTTTCTTGGACACGCTGGATTCTACCGGCGTTTTATTAAGGACTTCTCCAAAATAACTAAACCTTTAACTGGAATTTTAATGAAAGATGTTGAATTCATTTTTTATGAAAAATGTAATGACGCATTTAATCTTTTAAAGCAAGCATTAATCTCTGCACCCATTATGAAACCGCCCGATTGGTCGGAACCTTTTGAGATAATGTGCGAAGCTAGTGATTATGCAGTTGGAGCCGTTCTAGGACAGAGGAAAGATAAAAAATTACATGCCATTTATTATGCCAGTAGAACCCTAGATGCTGCCCAACTTAATTACGCAACAACTGAAAAAGAATTACTCGCTGTAGTTTTCGCTATAGACAAATTTAGATCTTATCTAGTAGGAGCAAAAATTATTGTTTACACCGATCATGCTGCCATTCGTTACCTATTAAGTTAAAAAGATGCCAAGTCCAGGTTACTCCGATGGATTCTATTACTACAGGAGTTTCATTTAGACATAAGAGACAAAAAAGGCACTGAAAATGTAGTGGATGATCACCTTTCTAGGCTAGAACATCTAAAACCTGAACTAGTACCCATAAACGATGATTTCGCCTATGATAGACTGATAGCTAAAGTAGAAACCATTGAAGACAATAACCTAGATCCTTATGAGCATTCCCAAAATTCCTTAGCAATAAATAACGTACCCTGGTATGCAGACTTCGTTAATTACCTAGCTGCTGATATAGTACCCCCTGATCTTGAATACCACCGCAAGAAGAAATTCTTCCACGATGTGAGAAACTTCTATTGGGACAAACCGCTCTTTTTCAAAAGGGGTAAAGATGGCATTTTTCGCCGTTGAGTTCCAGAAGAAGAGGTAAATAATATTATCGAGCATTGTCATTATGCACCTTATGGTGGACATGCGAGCACCTCTAAGACATACGCCAAGATTCTTCAAGCTGGCCTATTCTGGCCTACCATGTGGCGTGATGTCTATGTTTTCATTGTCAAGTGTGATAGATGCCAACGCACTGGAAACATTTCAAGACGTGATGAAATGCCTCTAAGAAACATTCAGGAAGTAGAACTCTTTGACGTTTGGGGTATAGATTTCATGGGACCTTTTCCACCATCCTTAGGAAATAGGTATATCTTAGTAGCTGTAGACTATGTGTCTAAGTGGATTGAAGTTATAGCTGCACCCGCAAACGACACTAGGGTAGTAATCAAACTATTTAAAAACTATATATTCCCTAGATTTGGAACACCACGTTTAGTCATAAGCAATGGAGGATCACACTTTATATCAAGAATATTTGACAAACTTTTAAGAAAATATGGAGTTAGGCATAGAGTAGAAACACCGTACCACCCACAAACTAGTGGCCAAGTAGAAGTATCTAATAGGGAGATAAAACAAATCCTAGAGAAAACTGTTTCTATTTCTAGGAGAGACTGGTCTCAGAAGCTTCAAGAAGCGTTATGGGCCTATAGAACTGCTTTCAAAACCCCTATAGGAACTACTCCTTATCAACTAGTTTATGGAAAATCATGTCACTTACCATTCGAATTAGAGCATAAAGCCTATTGGGCCATTAAAACTTTGAATTTAGACTACCTAGCCGCTGGAGAAAAGCGTACCCTGGACATTCATAAATTAGAAGAACTTAGGCAATCTGCCTACGAGAATGCAAAAATATATAAAGAGAGGACAAAAGCCTATCATGACAAAAGAATAGTAAAGAAAAACTTCAATGTAGGCGATTCTGTTCTCCTTTTCAACACTAGGTTACGACTCTTCCCTAGAAAGCTACGTTCAAGATGGACTGGTCCTTTTGAAGTATCCAAGATTCTGAGATCCGGAGCCGTAGAAATCAAGAACGATACCTGTAGTCCATTCATTGTAAATGGACAAAGACTGAAGCTCTACGAAGGAGGAGACATTCCAGCATACTACTCGAGCCACACCCTGATTGATCCACCGATTCATACTACTACAGGTGTATAAATTCTAACCGTCAAACTAATGACGTTAAACAAGCACTGCGTGGGAGGCAACCCATGGTTTTTCTTTTCATTTTACTTTTTTCGCATTTATTTACATTTATTTTTATTTTTATTTTATTTTATCTTATTTTGCATTGAGACTAAAGTTTGAATGGTGTGTATTTTCAGGATCACTTTCCTAACTTTTACAGGATGCAGGGTTTTGATGACATGCATGTTGCCTATAGAGACAATGCTCAGAGGGAGCGCTACATTGCTTTATACCAGCGCCCTATGGCACCCACACGTTACCCTGATCAGTATTGTATGGAGGCACTGGGTATCGAGCCTAGTATCCGATTCCTTAGCCACAGGCTCCACTGGGACGAATTTGCTGATGACTTGAGTAACACATATAGGAACCTGACTTTGGAGTTCCTGAGTTCATTCGACTACGACCCATATTCTGGACCAGATGGGTATGCTGCTTTCAGACTCTTTGGAGTTGAGTACTCCTTCAGCCAGAAAGAGTTCGGTGATTTATTAGGTTTCCAGATTACTCCTGATGCTATCCCGGAGACACCTTTGGGATATTTCCTGGGTAAGGAAGTGGAGAAGTTTTGGAGTGATATATCAGGTGGCGGAAGCCAGGATCCATCTACACAGTTATCTTATGTCATACATAACCCAGCCTTCAGATATTTTCAGATGATATTAGCACATTCCTTCCTGGGAAGACCGGATGCAGAGACACTACTAAGTGAAGAGGAGATCTTCCTATTATTTTGAGCATCCCAGTCTCGCCCAGTAGCATGTGGGAAATTTTTATTGAACAATCTCAACGGTATCTCTAGATCCACCGAAGGAGTCATCCATGTTGGTGGAATCATCACACAGATTGCAGTCACTTTGGGTCTGTCTCGCAAGTTGTTGCATCTTCGGACCTACTGTGGATATACTACCATGGACATCGATTTCTGTTTGACCAGAGGATTGAGGAGGAGAGCCTCTTTCCACCCATGTCAGTTCCGACTGCTAGTCGACAGCGAGGCCATCCATTACTTCACATTGCCAGACCCTATGATGACCAGTGTGCATGATCCAGCGAATTGGAGTTATGCTCTAGAGGGCCAGGGAGAGACCGTTGAGGAGCCGAGATCGCCCCTAGTTGCTGAATACACACCTGCACCACCATCTCCTAGAATCAATGTTCTCTCTAATAATCATTCATTGCAGACACCCGACATACGCACCCAGATTGCTGAGTGCCGTAGAGAGATTGCAGAGCTTAGACAGGAAGTGGCGGACCTGACTTTACAGATAGGAGTGTCTGATCTCACCCATGCTACTGAAGCCGATTGTCTATATCAGGAGATTGCAGAGCTCAGGCAGGAGATAGCCATGCTCCGTGGATCCACTCAGGCAGACGACACCCCTAATACCTTATTTCACCATTTCATTTCACTTTATTTCTCTTTTATATATTTATCGTATTTGCATTACTCATTTTACATTATCGCATTTGGATATTATATAAACTACTACTATACATTAGTATTTCTATTTTTATCTATATATGTTTTATATTTTATTTGCATTTTAATTATTTATTCATTTATATTTAATTTCTGTTTTTGTTTTTGTTTCAGTTTCACTTTTTATTTTTCGTTTTTACTTTTATAAAATTATGCAAGTCAAAGAAACTAGGAGAATCACAAGACAAATGCTATCCAGACCCCTCAAAGCCAAAAGACAAGCGAAGCCCAAACCAAAGGACCAAAATCTGGCCCAGCCAGATTTTGCCTTGTGGCGCCCGCCATAGGACCTGTGGCGCCCGCCATAGGACCTGTGGCGCCCGCCACAGCGTCTGTAAATGGTCGGGGCAGACCACTTTCCTTCACCATTTTTGCAACTTACAACCTCCAAAACCCATTTTTTTCACCTTGGAAAAAAGCCCTTGAACCCACAAAAAGCTCATACTTTCCTAACCATCATACCACACAAATCATTAATCCACTTTCCATTTTCGATTTCATCCGCCGGATTTTGTAAAAATCCAACCTTTTCACTAACCACTTCATCTTCTTCATCCACATTTCAAGAGCATTCAAATGGAGTTCAACGGATTCATTCTTCGAGGAGGGAAACCAGGGAGAGACAAAGAAAAATCATTGAACGGTTGCAAAATCGGGAAATTCTCCCGACAAGGTATGTTGACGAAAATTGTCTCTATACTTTAGGTATCTACCATAGCATTTTTCATTTATTAGACATCTTAGGTTTGCATAATTTCTTTATCAACAAAGAACCCACCTATGAGCGGCTGACAATCGAATTTTTAAGTTCCTTAATTTATATTGTCAACCCTAACACTGCTAGCACAGTCGGTACTGTCCAATTTAGAATGTTTGTTGTTGAATACCAATTCAGTACCGATGAACTAGCCAGTCTGTTAGGGATCCCTCATGGGGTAGGTGCTATTTGTGAGGCCCCTTTGGATTCCGAATGGTCTGTTGAGGTATTTTCCTTCTGGGAGCGTTTATCAAACACTTCCATTAACTCTTTTGAAGGAGTTCTTGCCTCAACTATCCATAACCCAGCCATCAGAGTTTTTAGATATCTGTTGGCATGCACTATTTTTGGTCGGGAGAATCCAAATAAGGTTAATGCCAAAGAGCTTCTATATTTTCAAGGAAGCCTCACAAATAGGAAAATTAATTCGGTTCCATTCATGCTCGCCCATATGATTTTAACTCTGAATAAGGCGGGACCGATTTCTTTTGGTGGATTGATTACGTCTATTGCTCGGGCACTTAACCTGAACAATGAGATGGCTACCCTAGACCCCTTACCTCCTCGCACAATTAACTTAAAATTTCTGAGAGACATGAAATTGTGCCGCTCAAGGAGAGAAAGAGGTTATACACTTATGATTCATGGTGTGGCCATCCCATCTGTTGTTCTACCTTGCACTAGACGTACAGATATACGTGATGAGAGGAATTGGACCTACGATTTAGATGCTCCACCTGTTTTGGGTCCTCTTCCTCCTAACATTCCTGATGAGGCGGGACCAGACACTGATGATGAATATGATCGGAGAGAGAGATCTCCCGTACCACATGTGTCCCCCCATCATCCTTCACCACCACACACCGCACCATCTTTTTCTTTTGCAGGTACCACTCCTGGCTTCTATATTACAGAGGAGATGTGGCGTGACAACCTGGCTAGAGAGCAAAGGCGTGACGACCTACTCTCTACCATCCAGCAACAAATGACGGATAATATGAACTTCATGCAACAATCACAGCGGAGGACAGACAGGTTCTACGACACTGTCCTACAGTCCCTGCAAGTGATCACCGATACACAAGCCCATCAACAACAATACCACCAGAGACACATGGCACTAATTGAAGCCACCCAAGGTTCCATTATTGGTAACCTTCGAGAGGTGAGAACCGCTCAGGATGCCCTGCAGGCGAGGATGGATCAGAGAGATCGTCGTCGTACCCGATCCCGTCGTCCACCTCAGGATGGCGAGGGCACTAGTGGTCAGCATTAGGTTGCCAGGTAACTCTTCCTTATCTTATTTCGAAACATTGGGGACAATGTTCGATTTAAGTGTGGGAGGAGACTCTATCATCTTTTCTTTATTGTTTTTCTCGCTTTTCCTTTATCGTTTTTCTTTGCTGTTTTTAGATAATTAACTTCCTTTTAGTTGTTTATTTTGGTTTTTAGTATAATGCATGAATCTGACGAGTCACCAAATATAGTAGATCATTAGTACAATCCTACCTCCCCATACCTTTAGCCCCACCAAAAATTTTTTGCAAAAGAAAATAGTGTTATTTCGAAAGTTTTCAGGTTTTAAGGACATGTCTTGAGTAAGGATGCGGTGACTTAGGAGAACTTTGTGAAACATCAGTATCTATTTTAGCACCATAAGCTTCGTAAATATAGGAATCATTCCCGAAACCCCATATACCATGGCCTTAATCATCATTTCCGTATAAGTCCTTAGTAGTTTATCTCAGCAGTCAGCTCCGGCCTACGCATCCTCTACGTAGGGGACCGATGCAAATAAGTGAATGATCCAGAAAAACAAAAAAATAAAAGAAAGCAAAAAGGAAACTCCGGTATAGGTGACCCTCACAAAGTCATTTAAACCAAAGAATTGTAAAAAATTGCTACAAAAAGAAAAAGAAAAAAGAAAAAGAAAAAGAAAAGCAGTACTCACTGTTAGTTGGTTCAGAGGTATCTGGCACTGAACTCGGTAGGGCGGATTACGATCCGATCCCCCACAACTACAGTTGGGTCCAATAAAAGGGTTTACACATGTTTATGTGCCAAAAACCCCAAGCTCTGATCATAATCACTAACAGGCCACTCTACTATGAAGCATGTACGGATAACGGGCTTAATGTGATTGCGCCTGAATGAAAAGGACACAAAAACAGATGAAGAGGCAGGCCTAGGTATTGTGGGATAATATGGGTTGGTTAATATAGGAATGAAGTTTATGTCCGTATTTGCGGATTAGTGTCATCATGATACCCTTAGTTCACTCAGTTAGTACCTATCACTGCATCCCGACTTGAACTTAGAATTTTTACCTGAAGCACTCGTTTACACAAATTTTCTTTTATGAGCTTTTCAATGTTTTGCTTGAGGACAAGCAAAGGTTTAAGTGTGGGAGAGTTTGATCACACTAAAATTTACGTATTTTTGACTCCGATTTCACATGCATTCTAGTTGTTTTATTATCATTTTATTGTGTTATTGCTATGTTTTTCTTTGTTTACAGGTTTTTACTTTAATCGGAGCCACGATCGAGAAAAGGAGTGAAAAAGGGCTAAAAACCCTAAAATTCAGCATTTTGTGCTTATGGCCTATCCCATGGCGGGCGCCACAGACCAAGCCATGACGTGTCCAAGTCCAACTTCCTCAACTCCCACGTTTCCCCACTTCATCCACTAAGGCGCCCCACTTTGTGCTTGTGGCGGGCGCCATAGCCTTGTGGCGGGCGCCACAAGAAGGAAACGGTTTCCTCTATTTTCAAGTTGAAGGGCATCCAAGTCAATTCCACTTTTTTTATTTGCTTATAAATAGAAACACGAATTCAGTTTTACAATCATCCAAACTGAGAGCAGAGGCAAACTCAGAAGCAACTTTGTTTCACTTAGGCATATATTCAGTATTTTATAGTGGTAATCGCTTCGCATTGGAGTGTTACCACAATTGTGTCATCAAGTCTGTGATAGAGTCTGTAGTCGAGTTGGAGCACTTTGGAAGGAAGTTAATCCTGCCGCCATTTTCTTTTCTGCATTGCAATTTACTCAGCCCTCCGATTGGACCAGGTTTTTATTACTCGCATTTACTTTATTTATTTCCTGCACTCGCCTTTACTTTATTTATTTCCCGCACTCGCTTTACTTTATTTATTTCCCGCACTCGCTTTACTTTATTTATTTCCCGCACTCGCTTTACTTTATTTATTTCCCGCACTCACTTTACTTTATTTATTTCCCGCACTCGCTTTTACTTTATTTATTTCCTCGCACTCGCTTTACTTTTATTTATTTCCTCGCACTCGCTTTAAATTATTTACTTTCCGCACTCACACTATTTTTATTTATTTTAATGCACTTTTACTTTACCATGTCTAGCTAAATTTATAAGGCTAGAATGTAAGGATCGTAATTAAACTAGTAATCCGTACAATTGTTCGTAGAAACACTTAAAGGGCTATTTTAACTTTCAACTTAAGTTTTCCCGCACTTCAATTCCGTTGGGTAAGATCGAAAGCCGTCCAACATCTTTATAAACTTAATTGTTTTTAACTATTTCAAAAACAGCGAAAGCGCTTTGTTTAGTTCCTTAGGAGTTTTTAACATCAAGAAGAAAAGAGATTTTAAAACTCTTTTCGGACGCGTTTATAAGTTTAGAGTCTGGTTCGTGAGAACCTCTTTTGGTTAAGAAATCCAGGTTATAATACTTTTCAACTTAGTCAAGATACTATATTTCTTAAAAATAGGTTTACTACTCTAACGCAATGCGCGCCTTTTTATAAGTGACAATAAGAGGGTTTGATTAGGGAGTACAACTCGGTTCTGAATACGCGAAAGCGACAGTTCCTGTTAAATTAGTTCTTTTCAAAGTAGGAAACACTGCCCATAAGTAGCTCTACTAGCAAGTACTTGGATTATCAATTAATTACGTGAATTACATTCGACCCTGTCTTTATCAATTATATTCTATTTCAATACTTTACTTTTTATTGCACACTACAAAAACACTTATTTTGATTGCCTTTGATAAACACCATAACAACAGATAACGATAGCTTGACACTTGGTCTCTGTGGATACGATAATCTTTTATATTACTCTGACGCGTTCGTATACTTGCAAACACCGCATCAAGTTTTCCAACGCATCAAGAATCTAGACCGCTTTCTGTTTCATCTGAGTGATTATGAAAATAGGTTTATGTATGGTTGGTCTTTTTAGAGTAAACGACAAGTATTTGGATGGCCGAGTAAGACAACTCATATCCAAGCACTTGAGGAGAGGAATTGAAGACTCGAGACCATCTCCCTTTTCGTACAATTTATTATGAAAATGGTTTGATTAATTTATTAATTTACGGAAGAATGACAATTGTTTGACTAACCGAGTAAGAGAACTTATGTTCAAACAATTGAGGAGAGGAGTTGAAAACTCAAAACCATCTCCCTTTTCATTAGGCTTATTTTGAAAATAATTTGATTTAATCTGGGTTTAGAAGTTTGTAAAGAGATGATGAGTGTTTAACTGACTGAGTAAGAAAACTCGTATTCAAACAATCGAGGGGAGGAGTTAAAGGCTTAAAACCATCCCCCATTTCATTTTTATTTATTATAAGAATCCATTTTTGATTGTGTTTAGGCGGATAGAAATGACGATTATTCGACTAACCGAGTAAAAGAATTCGTATTCAAATAATTTGAGGAGAGGAGTTGAAAACTCAAAACCATCTCCTTTTTTTATTTCTAAAGAAATAGTATTTAATTGTGATTAAGTATTTTAATCGAGTTCGAATGAAAATACTCAATGTGGGACCGAGGTTTTAAATCCGTGCTTACGAATGAATTGGACTTTATTTAGTGAATCAATCATCTACTTAATTAATTAAAATCGAATAGGTCTCATTGTAAGAAAGTCCAAGAGTAAGCAATGTGAGGTTGATGGCGATGCTAAAAGCAATCGACTTACAAAAAATATGAAAAATGGGGACTCGATATTAAATCGAGAATTGTTTGATTTAATGTTTTAAATTGGTTTTGAATTGACGATGAAATGGAATGAAATTGAATTTCTTATTATGAAAACAGGATGATAGTGGAATAAATCGGTCCAAAGATTAATTGATTAAAATTCAATTAAGTCATCTAATTAAGGTAATTAAAATCAATTATCAAAATTATTTGATTAAGAATTAACACAATCAACTAATTAAGTTAATTAAAATTAATTAACAAAATTATCTTAATTTAATCAAAACTTTAATTAATTAATTTTAAAAGGATACAAGTGATAATATAAAATATAATTGAATTGAAACTGTGTGCTCGAACCGGTTTGTACGTAATGACCATATGAGTGACATCACACGTAAATTCAAACGCGATGAAATATTCCATTGATGTATTTGAATTTTGGGCGGCATAACAGCATAAAATTGTTGAATCCACGGATTTAATCTGATTTAACCCGATAGAATCAAATGGCAACACTAGTAGCATATCCATAATTTATTCACAATGGTTACGAATTATTAAAAATGTATAGGACATGTGATGGATAATGGTCCTAAGATTTACTACAAAAACCTAACATTTAAATATAGTTTAATATCATAATAACATATGATAATACCATTGTGTCATTCTATTCCGGTAAAAAACGCGAGAGATCCGAAGTATGTATTTACAAACCATAAAATATTATGGTTTA